>NC_047516.1:21367212-21617064 GCF_902827115.2 Pseudochaenichthys georgianus
TTTCTCAGACCGCTTCCTGCCACTAGATGGGGCCCCAACCCTTATGTTACCACAACGGCAATAGCTGGTTGGCTGGTACTGCTACAGGAGGGGCAGTGTTTGCGTCACATTTAGAGACTAATGACACTACTTATTTAGTGGAACAAGCTAAGCAGTTGTTGATGTCATTTTGTCGTGCTTTTGTGTCCTCTTACTGTCAGTCAAGACAATAGAGCCACTAGCTTCCTGACAGATGAGGCTGAGCCTGTGATTAGTGGCAGGATGAGTCACACATCTCTAGAATGGAGCCAGTGTTGCTCATCAGGAAGCAGGGAGGCTCACACAAGGCGTGTACGACTTTTGCTTGTTTTGTTTAAACACATAAAACACTTTGGGCACTTAATTGATAGTAGTGTGTGTAGTGTATCGTTGAGTGTTGCCAATATTACAGGAACAGATAATACACAAAAGGGAAAGGTTGTTTCTTGCCTCAAAAGATATTGCAGTAAATATTGCAATATATAATTTGTACTTTATATTATTACCATTTCTGTCTGCTAGTTCACTTTCTTTATATAATGTTTCTCTTTCATTGTATCATGATTGTGTACTTATTTGATTGTATAACTCAGGAGCAAGCCTCTATAATTAATATGTTCTTACCTTTGTATCTGAACTGTCCCCTTAATGTTGTAACATTATAAATATCCCAATTGTGGGACAAATAAAGGATTTCTGATTGCTTTGAAATGACATATTCTTGGATGTTACTAACTGACTGTAACATGTAGACAAACTTATTCTCAGGTGGAGTATTTCCATAACGTCAATGACCTGTTGGCAGCTACATTTGTTGACTCTCTATTTAAGTCCTGTTTTTGCTGGCATCCCGTCTGGCCCAGAGGGAATGGCACATATTACAACATCATATACTGAAGTTTAAGCAGCTGTTTCCACATTTTTAACTTACGTTATTTGCAGTCACGTCAACTGCACAAACCATTAATTAAACAAGCCATGTTGTGTGTGATTCAATTACCTCACAGGCAAAATGTCTTGGCTCGCATTAATAACAGTTCAGCGTGAGTAGATTCATTTATCTTTTCTTGCTTCTCTGACAGCCCATTGTCCATGTGACGCCCAGAGAACCCATATTGAATTCATTTGGATTTGCTCACTTCCACATTAGCTAATCTGGATTTAGAGCAGATGGAGTGACTCGGTTTTATTCTGATTGACTGGTATTGTATGTGATGTCTAATCACCCAAAGCTTTCACAGCATAATAATCTCATGTTACACTACATGCTCCAACCCAAAACAATTACAAAAACATTAGGATAACCATAAATAAACAAATAATTAGCATTATTGTTTTGTTATGTAATTGACTTTGTAGTAACTGACAAATCACTTTCCTGCCAAGATGAAAAGATTGGTACCACTTTTGTATCTCAGCATTAGCTATGGACTCAGAGCCCGGAGGCATTTAGCTAGCTTAGCATGAAGATGAGAAGCAGGAAGAAATTAGAAGGGGAAACAGCTGGCTTTGGTCACCCAAGCTAAAATAGAAAAGCCTACCAACACCTCCAAAGCTCACACATGTCCACATTCGTATGGAATCTGAAATGCAAAAACAACATATTAAAGTTTGATATGCAGTTGAACGCCTGCTGGATGTATTTCACCCTGAACTCAGTGACTTCCTGGAGGTTTTAGTCAACTGAAACAATCTGCTCCAACAGCTGGTAAAATTTGGTGACAGATGATATATGGTATTCTACAGGAAGTGACGTCACCTGGCACCCAAACCCAGCCAACTGGAGTGAGCGAGGACGTTGTTTGTTGCCAGTAGATGTCATGTTTCACACATGTTTGGGAATGAGATCAATTTGTAAAAGTAAATGTTTTAATAATAAGATTAAAGAGTACTTCCCCTGGACTTTAAATCTTGAGCAACAAAGACAATAAGTCATAGTTCACAATCAGAGGCATTTTGCAAGACTTTAAAATCGTTAAATATAGAATAGATATTGGTGCATGTGGGGATAGCTGACTGTATTTTGTCAAGCGGATGAGGATTATATAGGTTAAGGAGTGGATGTAACAAGTCTATATGTGTGTGCTGCAGAACAAAGAAAGAAAAAGTTTCAACTTGGAGAAACACTTTATAAACAAGTAGAATATAAAAAGCCAGCCTCTTTGAAATAAGGGGGACCGTTCAAAGAGTTTCCCAGTGATCATGTTGAGGGTGTAAAGAGCTTGCAACATTCCTCAGTGTTGCGGAGAGCTGCGATTTTCATGCCTCGCCCTGCTCCCTTCATCCCTTACGTACCTCTTTTTGGGCCGTCTTCGGGGGCTTTCCTACGGGGCTGGTCATGTGTGCAGCTGGGGATGGAGGCCATGCAACGTTAATCCTCCTCCCCAGCTCAGGAAAGTACCCTGCCTCCCTGTGCAGAAGGAAAACAACAAAGAGCTGAGTGTGTCTGCAGCCTCCGGGGTTCAGTGCACCCACCAGAACATGTCCAAGAGTCACAGCTTGCTGCTCCCTCCTACCCATCTATCCATGCGTGACTCTCCGTCTCTCTCAGGCTTTCTCTCTTTTCAACCTATGAACGACACGACGAGCAACCTATATGTAACGTCCGTCTGTTTAATATGGGGTCAGATTGGGTTTTTATGGAAGCAAAATGTATCCTTTTTATGACAGTCCTTCACTGGTATTTTAAATTATAACATGATGTCCACTTTCCCTATCTTAAGGCTAATTTAGTGTCAATCATGTCAAGGTCACACACATGTTTGGACATAAATAAACAGGAAGCATTATCCACTTGGTCTAAGGATAGTAATGTTTTTCTATCAGGAGTGCAGGATGGATACATCTGGATATAAATGGTCCGAATGATCAATACAGACAGAAAGCCTTTTTATAAGACCTTTTTATAAGTGGCCAAGATAACTGGATCGGATATTTTGGGGAAGAATTATAATTAGATTATAACCTAAACTATCTTTAAAACAACCATCATTGAGTTATTGACTACATTGAGTGTAGTATTATTTATTATCATGACACACATTTAGATTTAAACTTTCAGACAAAGCTTCACTTTAAATTCCATTGTTAATGTTTGACTGGTGCTGACCAATCAAAAGAATATATGCTAAAATGTCTGTGTGGAAAAAGGTTACAATTCAAAAGAAGTAGCAGCATTGCGTAACTGAGTCATGTTGTGTACTATTTCTTTCTAAGGGAAGTATAATATGTTGTATAGGTTCCTTCATGTTTAAATAGCTATGTGAGGCAAAAGCCATTGATAAAAGGTATTATGAGCAGTGCATATCAGACAGAAAAGTGGTATTGGGCACTTTTTAGCCATTGAGAAGCTTTTCTTGGCAAGATTTTATACTTTATACTTTTTTATCACAACCTGTCGTTAACCAGCCGTGAAAATACAAATCTGATGCCTTCTTTCATTTCTTTTTTAATGTATGACATTTTTTTGGATCATTCGATACGTTTTGAATACTATTATATATTATAAATAATAACCTGTGAAAACTGGAACCTAAAGTACACAACCATAGTCTTTGGAGTAATACTCCAAAAAGAGATACCCATCATCATATTAAATGACAATCACTATTTTAAACATTACACTTTTGAGTGGAACTAAAAAATTACATATATGTAATAATTTTCTTGCATTTAAATTTGAATTTGAATTTGCCATAATGATGAATTTAGGATTTTATTTAACACAGAATAACAATGCATTATAACTTCATGAAAAATCCTGCGTATGGATCATTGTGTAAAATATTAAAGCCAAGTTCCAAATTCAGTGTCATTTATTCTGAAATCTTGGAAATAAAGCAATGATATTTCACTTTGAATCATTATCTCAGTTGGCTTTACACAAAATAAATAATAAAATAAATACTGCTGGTGGACTGTATATGCGTTTGGATCACAAATCCTGTGCGTAATTACACATTTGGTCGCTTTGTGACTTTAGTATTTACTAAGTGAGTGTCATGTTTATGAGAGCCAGAGCATATTTGTTTGCAGGGAGGTTAGTTGGCTACAGAGTTTGGTAGAACACCCCCTCCTCTCCTATTCTCTCTATCTCTCCCTCTCTCTCCCTCTCTCCAGCTGCCGCGATATTTTCCAGCTCTGAAGCCTCAACCGCACAGCTCGATCGATTCGCATTGATTGTCCCTGACGAGCTGCTCCACTTTCTAGCCAATGTCAGCCAGTCTGCGATCGGGAAGGAGAGAAATGAAGGAAAATCTCTGCCGCCCTGGCGGTGTCATTTCCACACACTTGGGTTGGCCGCCTGCCAGCAGACAGGACAGTGGAAAGAGGTGGAGTGGACTCTGGGGCTGTGCGCGGGGAGGAGCGCGCGGGGATCCGGCTGATCTGTCAGCTTTGCCCGGTGATATGGATAAACTGTTAATAAAATGATGGGGGAATTAAGTGTTTAACCTCCGCCACTCTGCGTCACATCCACTAAAAACAACAAAGTACAATGTTTAAAATCATCACAACCCCTCTCAACACTTTGATAATGCAGATAATCACATTTAAAAAAAGTATACCTATAAGCTAATTATATATATATTTATTTTAAGGAAAATATTAAAATTTTAAGGGAAATATTTAAATTTTAGGGAAAATATTTTTTATTTAAAAGAACATATTTTAATTTAAAAGAAAATATTTAAATTTAAAAGAACATATTTAAATTTAAAAGAAAATATTTTAATTGTAAGTAAAATATCCAGGCAGTTGTGTGTCGAGTAAACTAATGTGCATAACAAAACAATCCCTATATATATTTGAATGTTGGCTGCCCTGAAGCATCATTAAAGAAATCTCTCAGGTGGATTTTTTTTTTCTTTCTCCCATCAGCCCTCAATTTTATTCTGAATCTCCACCTCTCAGCTGTCCTGACATCACACTGGAGCTCGCGGTCCCTCTCCGTTTATTATTGCCTCAGCTGAAGCGCGCGCGCACCGCGGAAAAGTCCACTTCGGTTTTTCCGCGAAGCTCCAAAAATCTATGAAATGTGTTTGCATGTTCCTCTCTGCAAGCGGGGATGTAGAGGTGGTATTGCAAGGACCGAGAAAGCTGGGGGAACCCACGCGTTCAGCCTCAGAGAAAGTACGCTTTTTCCAAATTAACTGACGGTGAATATTGTTTTTCTTTTCACATTTGTCATTAACAGGCAGCCACTCTGTGGGATTGTGTTCTCGGAGAATAAGCTATTTTTCTACCCTTTTCTTTTTTTTTTGTCACCATTCTGCACGGCAGGCTGAGAGACGGACCCTCGGACTGTGGGAGCCCTCCCCTCGGCTCCGATCTGCTTTGGTAGGTGCGAATAGAAATGGGACTGTGTTTGCAAATATGCAGATACATGGCAAGGGGGGAGGAGGGGTGGTGATGGGGGAAGCATCATACTTTGTTGAAGTCTGCTGAAAGTTGGGATGTCATCTTCTTAGGGGTTCAAGTTATAGCGGGGTTGAATCGGGGATCTTCCTCAAATGTGCGACTGCAGACCCAATGCTGGTGCCGCGTACAGGCTATCGTGCATGATCACCGAGTCCAGACTAAAGCAGATATTTAAATCCAATTTTCTCTTTATTAACAAAATAAATCCAAAGGTTTTAAAATCACCTGTGATGGGGTCAAGGTAAAGCTTGAGCACTGTGCTGTGAACGGGATATTCTAAGCTGCTGTCAGTTAGATACATCAAAATGTCTCTTTATTATACGGCTCAGAACACTGAAGGCAAACCAGATGCTTTATTGTGAATCATGCGCAATAAACTTAACGCTTCCAGTTAATGAAGGAACAGATCAACGCGCATTAGAGTTGGTTTTTTACAACAATCTTCTTCCTGGTCGTCACCCTGTGCATGAAGCATATTTGAAACTTTTATTTAACCCTACAATCATCATCACTCGCGTAAAGATGATCCAAATGTCATATCCTTCCTATTTTCCTCCGGGCATCATTAGAAAGTTCCCAGGTAGGTTGCACCAGCTTTCACCGCGCTACCCGGAGATTTACAGCCCCCCCTCCCCATGCAACCCAGCACCAGTATCGCAGCTCCAAGTGCTCCTATATGTTGGCGAGTAATTTGAAGGCACAGTATGCACGGCATGGTTGTTTTCCTCTAACTTTTTGTGTGCCTCATTAGGGAGAATAAGACGCAGCAGGTTATGGACAATGGATGAAGGCTGGAGTCTTATTATTGTCACCAGGGTTTTTAACTTCCTCTGTTTGCGCGTCTGCGTGTGTAGCCTTTGCACGATGGTGTGCGTGTCTGTGTGAGCGTGTCAGTCGACAGGAGGTGGGAGGAATAGTGAATGTACGAGAGTCCGCAGACAGCGCGTCTAGAGAGGTAGAGAGGGGGGGAGGGGGGGGGGGGGGTTGCATTACGCCTGGAATAATGCATTAAGTATTCTCGCGTCTCTAGAGGTGGAAGTCAGCTGCGTTTGTGGCGGGCCAAGTGCCTCATAACCCTGCAGGACATTAGTCAATATATTTTTTTCTGTTAAAATAAATAACTGACTCCGATACCTGGCACCTGCGCAGGCAGTGACGTCATCGCAGGACACTTACTTAGTTACTTCAACGCACTGAATAACGTTAATGAATATGTGTAGAATATTTAAACATTTATGATATAAAAAAAATCCCAAATGTTAAAAATAATTGTAATTCAAATGTTTACATTTATTGTCCTGAATCAGATTATTGTCCTGAACATGGGCATCACTTTGTTAGAAAAAGTGGTGTGGACACTTTTTATCAGATTAAAAAAAAAAAATACTGCTGCATTAGGCCCCCCGCAAACAGGGGCGCCGCCAGGGATTTTGGGCCCCATGAAAAGATAATCACATTGGTCACTTGGCCCCTGTCAGTCACGGGCCCTTATATCGTCCTAACTGTTCACCCCCTGCCCGTAAACGATACATAAAGTACATATATACATATGCTTACACTACTTTTTTTGACAGTACAGTATGCTGCTGCAAAGCGGGGGCAACAATTACTAGTATCTATTCAACTATTACTCATACTAACGTGTTGCACTTGGGTTACAGAAATACACCCAGAAAGTGTAACCAGTCCGATTGATGTTCTCTGAGCAAATACATATTTTTCAAAGTGTACAATTCTTAATGCACATCTTCCAAACATTTTTAACAGATGATCCTAATGCAAAGTTGTGGGGACAAATTTGGCCATTGTCAAAAGTGGTGGGGACATGTCCCCAGTATAAATGGTCCTGAATCTCACTAACAATAGGAAACGTAAACACACTGGCCTTGAATGCGTCCCTCCATATTGATCCAACCTATTGAACTCCTGAACCAACAGACCATTCATCAGTTGTCACTATATTATTGCATTCATTTTTATACAGGTTTCTTTTTAAAAACTGCTTATTCAAGGAAAAGTTTGGAGCTATTAAGTGTTAAATGAGCTGTTAGTTATCAGACGAGACAAAATCAACACTGTGGTTGAAGATCTAATCATCCGTGTTATTGCTGGGCACGTGCAGTATTTTCTGTACATTTGATTCAAGCTCTAAAGTTTGGGTACATTCTCTAATAAATGAATACCTCTGCTTTTATACATTGCTAAGGATCCATTAACTGAACCTGTGACATATTTTTACTCACGTTTTCTTTTTGCTTTTACAATGTTTTGACACACTGTGTAGATGTTATATCCACTTTTGCTTCAGATATATAAAATGTGGATATTTTTTGGAAGTGCGCTTATTTACTTTCTTGAATAGTTAAATGTCATGAGAAGATAGATGCTCATAAAGATATGTGATACTGTTCTTGTCTGAATCAAACATTTTCTATAAAATGTTGAACTTCTTTCTAATTATATTCAAACAAACAAGAACATCTGGATTCAATTTGTGTATACATGCTCACTGACAGAGCTGTCATAGTTAACCCTCACTCAATTATAAGCTAGTAGAACATTAAAACAACTTCACACACAAACTGATAACCATGTATCATAAACCCACCATTCTCCATATGGTCCTTATTAACTTTACTCAAACAATTGTTCAGCTTCTGCAAATCAGCTGCTGTTGAAAAAAAGGGACAAATGTGACTGAGCTGATTTAAAAAAACAGTCTGAATTAATGTCAACATTTTACTAAGTGTCTTTGCTGATTGAGCAGCAACATTTTAGTCACTTTAGGAACGTTGTGTTATTGCCCCTCAGGTTAGTCAATATGTGATGGGCTACACTAAATTACTTATTGACCAATAAAAGAGTCATTATCCAACACTCAGATTTCCTTAAAGCGTAAACTAAATAATTTAGTTGAGCCTATAATGAAGATCAGGTCTAAAAAAACAAACATTTCTAAAAGTCATAGAGAGGCGAAGTCCCTCCCTTTCTGGTGGACCTCCATGGGACCTTATTACTGAAAAAGTATGTATTGAAGTCAATGGAGAGAGAACGATTATCTTTCGATCCCGTTTGAATTGTGCCACGAATTACACATATGATGTTTGTCAATTTAAAAGATAATTTTGCAAGTCAAAGAATTAAAAATGTGTCGTAAAACTGTGAAGTAACACATTTTTTGTGTGAAACGCTCAATGAACTACATCTCCCACCTCGCACCACACACCAAGACGGCCGTCACGTTGGAACATTTCACTTCTTCTTTCAGAATGAGGCGGAAAGTATTAAAAGAGGTGAAAATCACTACAAGTCTGGGCACGTTGAGAGCTGTGCATACACACAAGGGGAGTTAGTCGGTTCCTAAGAGCCAGCATGCAGGACCGGGATTCTGGGATTTGTAGTCTTTCTAGTTGCGTATTTTTCATAGTCTTATATTTCAACAGTTTTACGACAAACTGTGACTTTTTTGACATGGAAATGATTTTTTAAGATTGCCAAACATCATATTCGTGGCACAAAACGGGATCGAAAGATACGTTTTCTCTCCCCATTGACTTCAATACATAATTTTTCCGAAATAAGGTCCCATGGGGCGGAAGTAGATGGGCGGGACTTCGCCTCTCTATATGCAGAGTGACCGTTTCTGCTGCAGGTCTGAATTTACCAAACAAGAGGCCACCAATTATTGTTATGGATGTTTCGATTGCGGGATCAGATTACGCCTCTCAGGCTGCACTTGCGCTCTCCATCGTCCAACTGAGCTCATTGGTTTATCGAAGAAAGGCTTTTTGCCTGTATTGATAATTCGGACCATTTATATCCAGATGTGTATATATCCATCCTGCACTCCTGTGTAGAAAATGGAAGAAAAACTAGCATGAAGCTAGTAATAACACCTATTTTTAAAATCTGGAGACAGCTCGAGGTGCAATAAATGCTGTCCCCGAAGCACCTACTAATTACAGTGCTCTTGTCAGGTCAATTCACATAAAGCTTGCGTAAAAAGGCTTTCATATGAAACACAGCGTTAAGTCCATAGCATCACAGGAAATTGAGTAAACATCCTCGAAGGACAAAACCACGCCACTGATCAGGTTTCTGCAGCAGAGACCTGACACTGAGCATTAGAGGCAGTGGTGGTTTAATAGACAGTTCACATGAGGACACAAACCTCCGCTGTAAATGATGTGGTGAAGGGATCTTAAGAGCCATGACGCTAGAAATCAGGGGGGGGGGGGAGAAGAGGGGTTTATGCCATGCTGAGGGTTGATGATGACAGAGAGAGTGTGACTGATAGGTCAGTGGGATGGAAGGAGGCACAGCAAAGGTGGGTGGACATGAAGATACAATAGGTGACCATGCCTTAATTCTAGACAGATGTGGTGTATGATACAAATCTACATGTGCTAGTCATTACGCGCTGCTTTGGTAGAGTTGTATTCTTTGTGGCACCAAATGTTGACTATGAGCATTTATACAATCATTAAAATGTGAAGATTTTGATTCACAAATCATAGAATCGCTGTTTGCCATTATATACATGTGTTGCTACTGAGATGCATCTGCTTGTTTCCTGGACATAGATAGCATTGATTTCATCATGGAACTATTCAACTGTACACAGAGAGGTGCCTTAGAGACTGAAGCATTTTAGCGCTTGTCACACCTCAGCTACAATGGAAATGAAAAGTGTGCATTCCTTAAAATCCCAATCATTTGTCAAATTATTCATATTCACCTGGAGACACTGCGTTATTGTAATTCAGCAGGTGTTAGCGCAAAGCAAGTCAGCAGTATTGGAAAAGTAGTGTGTCACATCCATATTATCCAGGTCGTCATCACTGAAGAACAGCAGCATGTGTCCAAGCATTTTCATTTGCCTTTTTTTAACCAGTAGTGTCATCAGCAGGCCAGCAGGCCAACACGCCCTCTGTCAGATTTCTAATGTAACAGCTGATCAGAGATATCTTTTTCTCAAGGTTTTCATGAAACGCAATCGCCAACTTAGTCACCTTTTAGGCATCCTGAGAGCTTATTTATTCTAGCTATTGATAATGTGCCAGTTTATTGATTATGTGAAAAACTCAACTCTTTTATCACATTTACTGTTTTCAGACCCTTGATAAAGCAGTTAGATCAGAGCATTTTGCAATGCATTAATTAATAAAAAAAATAATGTTGATATACACTCAGATTTATTTAACCAAAATGCACCGTTGCCAAAAAGCTAATTTAAGACAATATTACAATCAAATAAAAACTTGTGGTCACAAACACATAATTTCAGGTCCAATATTCCATTAAACCCGCAAGAAAACCGCTGATTTGCAGCGCTGTTATACGCTTTCAACCACAACTGAGCAGAGAGGCAGTTAGTTTGAGATGCCTTAGGGAAACCGGACCCTGGTCAGAGCTGTAGTGGGAGAAACTGAAACTGCGGGGCTGAGGGGCTGCAGAGCTGGCTCTGGTTCGCTGGCGCCACATCCCCCTGAGCTGGTGAGAATGTGGGGGCTGCGCTCTTGCCTTTGAAGCTTTACCTCCCACTAATTCTGGCCTTCCAATTTCCACACACTGCACAGACACCCCCCCTCCATCCTCTTCCCCTCCCTTTCCCTTTGTTTCCCTTATAAGGACTGGCCCGGCCATTTCCTCAGCTTTTCTGTGGGAGGTGGTATGCTTGTTTGTGAACATGGACAGGTCAGGAGAATAGCAACATAGTTTTTATCTCCATAGATGAGCAGTCACAGGAATCCTGCGCTAAAAGCCGGTGGATGCATCTCTGTCCAGTGGGGACTCTCTTAGCCGGCGTACCCTCCTCATAAGCCCCACCGCTCTATTTAAGCTCATGTTTTGTCGCTCTACAGGTTTGGCCTTTAAAAGTAATAGGATATAATATATGTTTAACACAATGATAGCAATCAAAAGACATGCTTAGTTAATAAAAACAAAACTTCCTTTGTTCTGCCTCTGGGTTTTTGGCTGTATTTTCTGCAGCTAAATCAGATTGTTGTGAGAGTCTAATAAGAAACACACTCTGTGTATCACGCTCGATCAATGAGCATGTAATTGTTAGTCAATAAATGCAACATTTCATAAATGACTAAACTGCAGTCAGGGCAATACAATTAATGTATAAAGTCAGTCTCAAATAGTGCTTATTAAAATAATTGCATTTATTACAGATAAATACTGGAGATGACTAAAATAAAAATGACTAACTTTACCTTAACTTTTTTTTATTTAAATCTGAGAGTTATGTCAGTTGTGTTCACAAAGCACAGATTGGTAGATCAAAAGGTTCCACTGGGAACCATCAAGAGGGAAATAAGGTTACACATTAGGACATTAAGGAGCGCAACCACATCTGCAATTAAACACAAACTAGTGTGCGTTTGTTTAACGAGATATAGCACACAAAATCACATATTTTCAAGTACAATTCAGCATTAAGCGTACAATTAAGAATGTTAAACATAACACCAATTTGGTTTAAATTGGAAAAGGAGTGTGATTTATAAACGAATGTCTTAAGATTTAGAGGGGTAACAACAATTGAGGGAATACAAAATAAAGAATTATTTTGAGTGTGTTTAGGGGCCCCCTTTTCTGTTTAATTGGATATAAACATTGGAGTCGTCCTTAGTGCCATGTGCATTTTCAAATTCATTTATTTTAAGCTCCAACCACCGGAATTTGTTATGATAGTCAAGAAAACTCTCCTGGTGAATTTTATTCAAATTCCAACAACATTTACCCCTCTCTCATCAACCTTGAAGTTTAGCCTCAGTAGGGTGGTCCTTAAAATTGAAAGTGATTAAAGATAACTTTAACAAGATGCCTGTGTGCTTAGTACCAGGTTGTTATCATACCAGCAATGGGTCTTGCTCGTTCTTTCGCTTCCCGTCTGATGGAAGGACCAGGAGTGGCTTGATCAAGTTAGCTACCTAGCTTCGAGCTAGCACGTTAGTTAGCATTACAGCCTTGTCATTTTTATTAGCCTTAATATGAAGTAACATTAAGTAACCCAAAATGTTAAACAGTAAGAGTAGTAGTCATATTTCGTGAACCCTTTGAAGAGTACTGTCACCGGTGTGATCATTCTATAATACACAATTTAAGCCTGAGGGAGAAATGCTAACGCTAGCATCGGCGATCGCCGATCTTTTCTACTTCATGCTATCTGCACAAATGGTTGACATTAAACATTAAAAGACCAGGCAGTTCAGAGAGAATCAAAGGAAGGCAGGCAGGCAGCTTTGCATGACATTCTTCTGGACGTGTTTCATTGTGGTGATAGTGAGGGTAGTCAATCGTCAAGACAGTAGTGACGGCCATCTTGGTGACGTGTGTTGTTCTGCTAGACCAGAGATGTAGTTCATTGAGCATTTCACACAAACAAAAGTGTTACTTCAAAGTTTTACGACACATTATTTTTTTTTTACTTGCAAAATTATCTTTTAAATTGACAAACATCATATGTGTAATTCGTGGCACAAGACAAACGGGATCGAAAGATAATCTTTCTCTCTCCATTGACTTCAATACAGAATTTTTTCGAAATAAGGTCCCATGGAGGTCCACCGGAAGGGGAGGGACTTCGCCACTCTATTAGTCAAGAAAACTCTCCTGGTGAAAGTTTTCCTCAATCTGACAACATTTACCCCTCCCTCATTGACCTGGGCTGCCACACCAGCATCTTCAAGGTTGATGAGGGAGGGGTAAATGTTGTCAGATTGAGGAAAACATTCTCCAGGAGAGTTTTCTTGACCAATAGAATGAATTCTGGGGGTTGGAGCTTAGACTTTCCCACTTTCAATTTGAAGGACCACCCTAATAAACATGGATAAACGTGGTACTTGCACTGTGGGTAGCATTTAGCATGGCTAATAGCATTGCTGTTGACTCATATACATATACTATTATTGTTCATGTAAATAGACCTTTTTATTACTTAACAAAGATGATTTTTAACAGAATCTTTACAACTTTACTTATGGCATTGTCTCTACGATCTTCCACTGGATCAGGTGTTTTACTCTCATACTCAGAGCATGCACTGCCTGTAGCATTTAGTAGTATCCTCCCGCGAACCGGAAGTCACTGATCCGGACGGAACTAAACAGGAAGTGACGTCAACGCAAGATGTAAACGGAAAAAAATATTTACATTAGTTTTAACTATATATGAGTACAAACAAACAAAACAAACACTATTACTGAAATACTGAACCAACCACAAGTGTTGAAAACCAGGTAAACTGACCAAAATATATGATAGAATATTTGTATTTCAGAAACTAATTGTTTGCATAATTTTATATTATTAAACATTATTGTATTTATTATTTTTCTAATTGTACGCTACCCACATTTTTTTTGTGCCTTTTTCCAGATGTAGATACGCCTCTGCTTTACAGTGCTTTACTGCAATTTTCAGATAATAGTTGACCTGCCGCAACTTTACTGTTTTGGTTCACTCATTGCTCTTTTAAAACTCTTTTAAGCTCTAGCAGCGAAAACCCTCTGTACACCTACTGCAGCAGAGAGGTAGCAGACAGGTAACACATGTCACAACTATTGGTGAGCATAGTGGAGCATTTAGCAGCTAAACAGCTAGATGTTTTTTGCAGGAGTTGGTAGGGACCAAAAACAGAGATAAAACTGGATAATTTTAGACTTAAGTCAGGAGATCCCTAATGTATGCAACAGGTTTGCCATATCAACTTTAAGGGTGATTCTGTCAATGTTTTTGAATAACTGATTACTAATGATTAATTTGCCCCTCTTTTCTCCTTATGTAAGGTTTCTTTTCTGAAGGCCCATGGAAGAACGTGGATGAGGGCTGAGCTGTAGTGCGGGCTAAAGGCTCCGGGGCCTGCCTGTTGGCTGGTTGATTGGTCCATTTAGGTGAGGCACCACTCTCAACGGGGGCATAGAACTGACCGAGAAAAGGTCTTTGCTCCCCCTCCTCGCTCACCCCTGCCCCCTTTCCACCCTCACCTCCAACCCTAGTCACGTACGCTCTGGACCATGTCTAGCGGGCTGTCGGAGGGGGGCCGGACAGAGGACCAGGAGCGGAGCAACAGCAAACAGGACTCTCCTGTTATAGAGCGCAGGAACCGCTGTGGCATCATCAGTGAGCCCCTCAGTAAGAGCCTTAAGAAGTCCCGTACCCTCTCCCAGTACACAGCAGTCTCATCTGCCACCAGCTATGGACACAAGGACAATAGTGAGACTAAGCGCCACTCGGCAAAGCCTCAACCGCCTCCGCAGCCGCAGCCCACTGTCTCTGCTCTGATGGCAGCCAAGTTGGACCGAACCCTGGAACAGGTGCTAGAGGGACAGAATGGCCTGCTGCACTTTGCCCAGGCAGCAGCACTTTTGAAGCGGGCCGGTATGGAGCACATGCTCCTGCCTGGGGGCATGGGTATGGGAATTGGCGGTGGAGATTCAGGCTCGGGGGGTAGCGATTTGGAGGGTACGTCTGTCACAGACGCCGTAGGTGGTCCTGTTGACTTCCCATATGGAATTGGGGGTGGTTTCCCCTTCAACCCGGGGCTTTTCATCATGACGCCGGCTGGAGTGTTTCTGGCGGACAGCGCACTACACATGGCCGGCCTGGCCGAGTACCCAGCGCAGAGCGAGCTGGCCTCTGCTATCAACTCCGGTAAAAAGAAGCGAAAACGTTGCGGCATGTGCCAACCTTGCCGACGGCGAATTAACTGCGACCAATGCAGCAGCTGCCGGAATCGCAAAACAGGCCACCAGATCTGCAAGTTTCGTAAATGTGACGAACTGAAGAAGAAGCCCTCTGCTGCTCTGGAGGTAAGTGTTATGATATGCTGTTGCATTGTGGGTTATTCTTTAGAGTTCCCCTAGAAATAGGCCTAAAACATTTAAGTTAAATTGTCATTGTGGGATCAGTAATGTAGGAACTATCAACAGAAAACAGCTGTAAAATCTTTCAAAAATATTACACACAGATTTGCAAACATCTCTAATGTTAGCATTACACCTTCTGGGTTTCCCTTGAGTGTCACTCCCTTCCGGGGACATATTACTGGGGGGCTTTTTGGTGGGGTGATGGCTCCACAGGCAGGGAAATGACAGGTGGTGAGTAGAGTGATGGCTATGTGCAGCGTAAGTAGTCACCATGGGGTGTCTTTAATCTGTCCACTAAAACAACACAATCATCCTGGCCCCATCTTTTAATTGGAAGGCTAAATTACTCATCTAAAGGTAACACAAGGCACTCTCTCATGTACATCCTCCTTGTCCATATGTCTTAATAGTAAAGAATCATTAGGAATGAGTGGAGTCAGTGTGACAGTAATTGTGAATATTTGTACAGTTTGTGTTTGTGTATAAGTGTACATGCATGGGTATGTTTGTGTATTTGTGTGCATGTAGCAAGGTCCATCTGGCCACAGAGCTGTCATCTGGAGCACCAGGTGTCAGTGTGGCACATGCGCTCCCCCCCTCCCCCTCATCCCCTCTTTTTGCTGCCGCTGCCCTTCTCTCCGGTGACAGTCCTGCTCATCTAAATGTCCGTCCAAACGTCCTGTCTGTTACCTCCATCGCACTCAGTGGCCTAACTAAGCCAGCATGTGATGGCAGAATGACCAATCATGAAATCAATTTCAGCAGATGTTCCATCTCAAAGGAAATAAACTTTTTTGATCAATGGATAACCGTGTCACTTTGGCATTACATAGTGAATTGATGGATATGTAACACAGTGTGAACGGCAACCAGTGGAGAGGCCTCTGATCTAATTGACACAAACTGGATCTCTGCTTCAAACTGCTAATGGCTGTACTTCTTTCTCTTTATGATGTTGATTGTGGGTGACAGCCTGGCCTCTTGTTTGTGTGATATGTTGCTTGTCCAATCCTCATGTGCTGCTTTTGGCCATCCACAATGAAAGGCTCCTTAAAGGGCTCCTTGTGTAGAGTTTTCAGTGACACAGAGTTGCATAATTTGTATGCAATATTAACCTAGTAAAGCTCAATTAATGAATGTTCATGTTCAAGATTGACATGAATATTTAGACCTTTTCACTTGTTTGTGCACATGGGTTAGATATTTTTAAAGGCTATGTCAATGTTCTGCTTGTTTTAAACCATCCTCTAGTATTAATGACTTACTAACCCTTTTTGAAAGCATGCCATAGTGTTCTTTAGCACAGAGTTTACATTTGCTTGAGGATAATGTCCTCTCAAGGACATTTGCATAATGAGTTGTTTCAGCATACAGATACAAGTACATACAGTGTGTTTACATTCAAGGGACAAAGCCGTAGGAATGTTGACAAAGGACGTGACGTTACTTCAGAGCGAGAAAGTAACTTTTAGGGAAGAGGTCATTAGTGGCAGGGTTAACAAAACCATATATTTAAACAGAGCATTTCCTACCAGCAGTCAATGCTTTCTGGTATGGTATATTGTTTAAAAATGTGGAACGTGTTGGCTATAGGTTATCACAGTGAAGATCATGTCTGTGTTTTAGTTGAATTGTAAAGCACAAATTGGTGTGAACAATCTGCACACCATCAAACCAATAACAAACCAATAATTGACATGACAATAATCTTTGGAATGAAAGATCTCAACACATTACATGGTACATTTTGGAATAAACAAAGGCGCAAGTGTTTTTTATGACAGTAACATTTGGATGGTGTGAAATTATAAGTGAAACGCTCGTCTTTAAGGGACAATATTTCTGGAAGTTGAGAATCAGGCAGATGTGACTTCCTTTTGTTTTTTCCCCTGTTGCATTGTTCAGATGCAAATCATTGAGAGGCTTCATTTGTCTAAGTTGATAATTCACCAAAAGGCTGAGATGTGTCAGCTCGCTATGTAGGTGGTACGACTCAACGTCTGCGACAGAAAGGAATTCTGTTTTAATTTATGGTTTGCAATTGATGTTGTCATGGCAGTTAGCCTAATACCAGTCGTTCACACCAGTGATGCCAAACCCAAGGGGGCTTGAATATTCATGAGTGTTGATGTTGATATAGGTCATCATTCTGCTCGAAACGTCAGTCTGCTGATGTTGCCAGAGGCCACCTCATATGAAAGACAGACACCCCAGGGTACCATAATCTGCCATGAGTACCAAGTATAATAGCCGTGTGCTTATTGGCTCAAGTAATTGTATGTATTGTAATTAACTTGCACACATTTTGTACTCCTGACATCTGAAAGTACTACTTCATATTTGATGTAATGGGTTAGTCAAACAAAGACCTAAAGTGATAGGGTTCATCCCTGCTTGCAACTTAATTTATCATGTGACAATATTAGACAAATATTGTGTGTTTGCTGTGCGGGCAAAACTTCTCTATTATGTATATCTTATCTGCACAAAATCAGTGTATTTGTCAGATCCATCAATCTGTAAAAATAGCTTTTAGATTAGTCAATCAGACATGAACGCAGACACTTTTATACCTAGCCAAAATGTAAACAATGTGACCCTACAGTTGGACCAATTATCAATGGATGTGAATACATGAATAGTCAATGTGTCAATAATAAAATGTGACATCGAGAGTAATGCCTTTTCAGTGTTTCCCACAGATCTGAAATATACTTGGACAACATGTTTATTTATTGACTTTTCATTCCTGTATAATCATTTTGGAAGGAGGCGAGATCAGTGCAAGGGAGCGAGGGATCATTGTCCACAAGTTAATCGATCGCAGATGGCGTCGTGGTCACGGACGAATAAAAAAAAAATTATAAAAAAAAAAATGATTACAAAATTATTTAAAAAAAACAACCTAAATGGGTCGCGAAATATACTTGGGCGGCCGTTAATATACCTGGGCGGCCCGCCCAAGTATAGTCTATGTGTGGGAAACCCTGCTTTTTATAATAGTTACAAGTTTGTGAAGCCACATGCGATGGATGTCTTAGTCATGACACTGAAATCAGGAAGCATTTGTGCCAAAGTGTGCGGCTTCAGCCCACACAGAAAGCGTGAATCAAACCATAACCTCAATCACCCGACAACCCACGGCATGAAATAAAATCTTTGTGACAGAGTGATCTCGGTAATATTCCTCTCTTAGTCATGTGCTTCGCATTACACATGTTTCATATGATTTGACACTGTAAAGTTTGATCTTAGAGAAAGATAAAGTGACTAAACCTCTCTGCATTGCAACATATCTGACTACATTTCAAATGCATCTGGTCTGCAACCTGTTGCCTCTTTTCCCTAAACTTGATTTTCAACACACTATCAACTTTGCTCTGACAGCAGTACACCATTTTCAATTTTGCCTGCTTTTTATTTGTCCTCATGCACTCATACATCTCCCATTAGCAGTCGAGTAGTTGTCTCCATTGGCTTTGTTATTAAGTCAACAGCTATTGTTCTGCAGGTGATTAGATCAGAGAGTACGGCCTGGGCCTTTCTGCCATGAGCGTGGTGTCGTCAGTACAAGATACAAGTCAGAGGAAGGAATTCACGGAGGATGTGCAGAGTAAGGAGAGAGGAAGCAGTAAATCGTACATGTCAGTAATAAGTAAAGATGTAATAATGTCAGTGACCGTTTGGTATTGTCTTTAAACAAGGCTTCTGTAAGATACATTCCTCCTTCCCCTTCATTCCCCTTAGACCTGGGCCGCACCTATGCCAGAGGAGAAGATCTTCCTGGCTTTCAGAGTGAACTGCAGTGAGCCTCAGCTGTAGCTCACACAGCCCTGAGTGTCACATCCTCCTCCAATCAAAGAGAGCGGCACATCTCCGTCTGCTCAACTAGCAATCTTTCAAAAGGGACACGAGGTCTTATTTAACTTGTGCCTTGAAGTCAGTTTATCAGATGGTTTTGAGAGATTTGGTTGCAACCCACACCTGTGAGCACAGAGTAAACATGACTGTTCTGAATCTGCATGTAGTGTTACTGTATTTCCCTGTGAGCGGAAACGCGTTGGTATACGAGTGCAGTCCAGCAGCAGTGTGCTTATTTTAAGGGTGTTGACGGTCTCCATTGAAAGCTCATGGCAGCTCAAAGAGGAGCGTAAAATTGGCAAGTGAGGGGGAGTTAGCATGCTGGGGCCTTTGCCACCTCAGAGCTCACTGGCTGAAGATGTCTGGATTTATTCTGGGAATGCTACATTTGAGAGAAATAAGTGGGAAGGCAGTTTCTTTCTTTATGCTCTGCGTCTGAATACCCTCCAGTGGTGTCAGTCTCAGCGATGCCGTTCAACACAGAGTGAAAGGAACACAAATCGGGCTTAGGAAGTTGTATTTTGTTTTTACTTGTATGTCACTGTACGTTCAGGATGTACTTCACCGGGGGGTGTAATATAAAAATTATCATGTGGTAAGACTGGAGTTTTTGTCTTTATACGCTTATAAAATAATATATGTGGTAATAAAATTCCTTGGTTGGGTCAATGCTCCTCAGACACACCCACACATACTAGTTGTGTCCATTGCGGGCCATATGACAGTATCAGCCGTTGATATGGGAGCAGAGTATTCCCTCATGGTCTTTCCTGCCTCCCAGACACCGTACACCAGACTGTCAGGACCGAAGAGGCTCATGCAAGCTGACAGGCACACAGACTGACACCGAGACACACGGACGTGTGGGCAAGTTGCTGGGCAGACGGGGACAAGTTGGAGAGGACAGAGGAGGCAGAGGGAGGCAGAAAGAGCGAGAAGGCAGAGTGGTATCCAAGTTGTACTGAACACAGCCTTTTGGAGTACATGACATTAGTATTTTAGGCACATTAAGTTATGCTCTTAGAAAATAAACTTACTGTAACATCCATATCTTTTTTTACATTTTCTAATAAATGTAGCTTGATCAAGACAAAGATTGGGCATGTTTTATGCTTTGACCATGCCTGTCCTGACTATGACATGTGTGATTGGGTTCATAAAGAGAAAGCGTATCAAATGTACATATCACTCACAATTGACCTCTGACAGAGAGCAGAACAGCTTTGCCCCTAGAGCCAGACAAACAGTGAGTGTGTGTGCCAACTGGAGGTCATTGGTGTTTAGATACAGAAGCTTTAAAGGTTTACACTCGGGCTCTTTGTGAGCGGCAGACAGTGTAACATCCCACGTGCACTTCTGCATGAAGAGATGCTTTTCGTTTATGGTTTGAGTTTTTTTGTTATTGTGGTTGTCAATAAGGGAATCCTTACAATTCTTGATGATAAAGCTATGAAAAAACAACCAGAAGGCTCAGCGGTGGCTTGAGGCAGAATTCATCACGGCTTAAAGTGGTTTACGGGAATTTGCATCAGTAACACCGAACAACAGCTATTGCAAGTTGTGCTGGATTTAGCCCAGTTAGTGTGACAAATAAAGAATGCCTATTCTTTTGCTTTAGTTGTGAATAGCACACAAACAGTTTGGCTATGCTAAGACAAATGCCCATCGCCCATCGATGTTAGTGATTGGCCACTTCACGCCCACAGAATCCATCAGTTTGAACCTGTACAATCAGTGATGCTGAAGGAAGGCTTTTCTATCCCTGATCTGCTGCCATTTGACATTGATTGCTCATGTTTGATAATGAGGAGAAAACGGGATACACTCAATGCGGGGGGTGGGGGGGGTATGTGTTATTTTTCTCCCCACACATTACATCATGGTCAGTCCGGCCTTTACCAAGTTTTTGACATCTGTGGCAGCGGCAGATGTTGCTGCCCTCTGCCTGTCTTCGTAGCAGCTGAGCTGCTTCAGAAAGGTCACCACAGAGACGGTTGGCGAGCCAACGATACTTAACACACAGACCGTGAAATAATGTTGGCAATATGTTGGCTGTTCAGATGGCCGTCCATATTAACATTCATCTTTCAAAGGACTTCCTCAATATGTATGCTTTTGCTACATCTTTGATATGAAGTTGCGAGTCTGAATTGAACTGGCACGTGCATATTCGGGTTATGAACAGCACAGTTGTACTCAGTGTCTCTGCTGTCAGATTATTCCTGATTGAGTCCATTTATCAAATAAAGCCCAGTGTGGGCTAAATTAGGCCGAGACCAGCAAAGTAATGCCCTCGTTTGAAGTATTTTTACTTGAGCGAAAATGTTTCATTTGGTCAGCACGAGTTAACTTTCAAAATGAAAGTAAATGACGCCTGTGGAGCACGAACCCCGCTGCCGCCCAGTTTCATGTCCAGTTATGAAGAAAAGCATTCAAAAGAACACTGTACCGCTGATTCAAAGTATTTGTGGGTTTAAGTGTGTGTGATGTCCACAGCCACACAGGGTAAACCAACTACACTGCATCCTCATCTTCAGTAGTTTTGCTCCAGTGCAGCTACAATAAAGCATGCCAATTAACACCACACATTTGCTCTAAATGTTACCATGTCCATTGGGGGAGGTTACTTCCTGGTTCAGCAAAGGGTGTGGCCGAGTGCTGAGGACTCATAAATACTGCAAGGAGCCAATTGGGACAGATTGGGACAAACCACCTGCTTCCATGTCAAAGGGGGGATTTGGGTTTTGTCAGTGTCCTTTGTATGATGTGACTATTAATTATCCCTTGGGTTCAATTTGGTTTGGCCAAGCCCCTATATAGGTTCCTTGGTTTTTCATTGTAGCAGGTCCGTTTTCTTGAGTTAACACCTGTTATGTTTCTTTGAGGTATTTTCTGTTGACCTCTTTTATAGGCCTTGCTATTATATGATGTTTTGTGGATTTTTGGGTAAATAAAAACCCTAGTTTATTTAAACCACTCCTGTGTCCTGTTCAATCAATCAATCAATCAATCAATCAATGTTTATTTATATAGCCCAATATCACAAATGTTACATTTGTCTCAGTGGTCTTCACAGTGTGTACAGAATATCAGTATGACAATACGACACCCTCTGTCCTTAGACCCTCACATCGTACAAGGAAAAACTTCCAAAGAAAACCCAGTTTAAAGGGAAAAATGGGAGAAACCTCAGGGAGAGCAACAGAGGAGGGATCCCTCTCCCAGGACGGACAGACGTGCAATAGATGCCGTGTGTAAATTGAAAAGATAATACATTTGCAACATAGGTAGTCCAAATGTTTGGAAATGCATGTGTGTATAATAGGAAGATGAATCCACGAGGATATCCATCCAGGACCTATGATCCAGGACCACAGCCACGACTCAAGATCCAGCGCTCGCGATCCAGGACACAGGACCGCAGGATCATCCATGACTCCGGATCCCAGCGTATATAGACACCAAAAAGAAAGACATTTGGGGAAGCTGGGTTAATCGGAACATGAGAGTACACGGGTATAGACAGAGAGAAGGAAGAAGTAAGATGTCCCCCGACAAACTAAGCCTATATCAGCAAAACTAGGGGCTGAATCTAATCAGCCCTAACTATAAGCTTTATCAAAAAGGAAGGTCTTAAGCGCACTCTTAAAAACGGATAGGGTGTCTGCCGCCCGAACACAAACTGGAAGCTGATTCCACAAATGTGGAGCTTGATAAGAAAAGCTCTGTTGTCTTACTGCTTGGTCCCTGACAGTGGGCCTGAAATAATAATTGCTGGTATTGTTTTTTTTGGGCTTTTTGGAACTAATGGCCTAATTGCTTCTGATGCCTTTGTTAAAACCTAATAATTTCATGGCAGCCGTACCTCAGAACTGCACAACATATTTTAGGTTTGATTATGTTCAGGTTAGACATTATTTTGATTAGGATTTCATCAGGATCCCTTCATAATTTTTTATTTAACTTTGAAAGGGCAATCGAGATGAAAAACTTTGACAATATTGATACACATGCTGATTTCTCTTTGTTTGGCAGTTTTTTTCAGATATCTTAAATACTGAGTGACTCTCAGAGTGCTGCAGGTCCATGAGAGAATCAGGAAGTCCAATATGACTGTTAACACTGCTGAGATTTAACACAACATATGAAAGTTGCCCTTATTAGAATAAAAAAGGTCAGATTCAATGTGATTCGTGCTGTCTACACTTTTTCAAAAGTTCACATATGCACAAAAAAACAAACATATTTGTGTTTTTTTTGCTTGCAGTGTGAGCATGATGTAGATGTATATGTTCTGTTTACTTTTCCATTAGATAAGTGTGATTGTGCATGTGTGTGTTTATCTCATAGTATTAGCGATCCCATATAAAACCCTCTGCTGTAGATGGAAAAGTAAATCTGAATCCATCCTGTATGAGAATTTTATTTTAACACTCTCACTGTTTGGTGTGATTTCGGGGGTGTATTGTGAGTGTCGGTTAACGTGCCACTGTGTGTGGAGGTGTGTGACTGCACTTGAATACATATTGGTTCGGTGTGAGAGTGTGTGTGGGTGCATAAATGTTTGCCGAGCTCCAGGCAGAGCTGGAAGAATCCGTGCTGCAGTAGAGTTGCACTTTGCAGGACGCCACGAGCGGCTCTCTATCTCCTGACTGTCAGGCCGCGGCTGAGCCCTGCAGCTGAATGCATGTGTGCCACTCTGCTCACTGCAATAAGAGAGAGAGAACGCCTCAGTGAGAGAGAGTGAGGGACAGAGACCGGCACAATCATTGATGATTCTGTGGGAGAGCTACGAGTCTGGTGGCTAAATAATAAATGTGGGATATCGGGTTTTGTGTTTGAAGCCAGACTAAAGACTGTTCCGGTGGCAGTGCTGAGGAGAGAGGGTCACACAATGCAAGAGTTTTTACATTTGGAAGAAAGAGTGGAATAGAAGCTAATCAACTGGTTGTTGGACTTTTGACATAAATGACGTAATCATTTTCCTCATTTAAAAAAACAAAAAACGTCCTTATTAAACTTAAAGGGGCCCTCTCATGCTTTTTGGGGTTTTCCCGTTCCTTCAGTGTGTTATATAGGTTTTTGTGCATGTAAATGGTCTGCAAAGTCTAAAATCCTTTCTCTCCCCCCCTGTCTGAAACGCCTTGATTCGACTCCTTTGTTTACTTCAGTAACGTATGGCGCTTTTCCACTGCAGGGCCTCGCTCGGCTTAGTACGGTATGGCTAGGCCTCGTTAGGCCTTGTTAGGCCAGGCTCACTTTATGCTGCGTTTTCATTACAGTTTAGGAACTGGGGTAGTAACTATAGTAACGCAGTGTAGGCGGAGCCGTGACGTCATCTTCAATGCGAAACACAAAACCAACATCAGCCGTTAGCTGTTAGCCCTCAGAGCTCACAGCTCTTCATATCTGTTCAGAAACTAGACAAAAGTTAAACAAGTACAAACCACAGACTGTCTGTGTCATGGAGAATACAGTCGCTGGTTTATTTATGTCTGTAGGCCGTTGTTGTGAGTGTGGACGGTCGGAGCATATATATGCGACTTCCGACTGATTTCGATAGAGCGGGTCACATATACAACGTTAGCTTAGCCGATCTCCATTCAGAAAACACGCATTTTAAAAGGTGTTTCGCCTGCCGTCTGTCTGCAGACTTCTCAAAGCATTAATTCATGGTTTTTACTAACCGGTATCAGGATGTTGTTACTTAGGCATCATTTTGAAACCTGTATTACAATTAAATCACGGTCAAATATGTTCATTTTGTTGTAGTTGCCGGGCACGGCTCCGCGCTGTAGTGGAAATGCGCCATTAGTGACATTACGATGTAACACTTGTGCTTCTATTGGCTAGCGCTCTTACACTTTGTATGTGATAGGCTAAGGGGGGGGACATCTCTAAGCGGTTGATCAATCAGAACAGAGCCGGCCAGCTAACCAACAGAGCAGACTGGGCTCTGGTTTCAGACAGAGGGTGAAAAGTGGTGCTGGCAGTATGAGAAAAATAAAGACATTTTAAACATTAAAGCATGGAGACATTTCACAGTAGAGACACTACATACTGATATGAACCTGAAAATGAGCACAATAGGGCCCCATTAAAGATGTTCTGCTTTTAAGTGTTGAATTACATGGTAAGTTCAGTACCTTTAGATGATGGACTTTTAGTTGGAAAAAACCACAATATGTAGACTCCACCTTTGTCTCTGATAACGTCTATTATTTACCTTTACTCACATAACATTTTTTTTTTAGATAAATCCATAATGACACTAATCATTGCAGCCCTAAACAAAAGAAAATCAGAAAAACATTCCTCTTTTTAAAGTGTGAAGAAATTATAGATTCCCAGTGAAGTTGTAGATTTGGGGTGTATATTTGCAAACACTTGTATAAATGTGCTGTTTTTCATTAACAACTCTAACACCTCTTCTCTCTCTTCCCCCTCTCCTCCCCACCTTGTCTTCTGTCTCCTCCTTGAAGGTGATGCTTCCTACAGGAGCGGCGTTCAGGTGGTTCCAGTAGGACTCCTCCACTCCTACCCAAAGCTCTGCCATCAAGTGCAATGCCAACTCCTGGATTGTCTCCGGAAACAGACACTGGCTAATAAACAAAAACAAGCAACACATAAAATGATAGAAAAAAACAACAAAAAAAACAAAGCAGAACAAAAAAAAGAATCAATCGGGGTAATGGATGCACCTGCTTATTCCTTGAACCAAAAATGAAGCGTAAAGATAAGCATATGGCAACTTTCATTCCCTTTTCTATGTTTCCATTTTGGTACCTTTTGTCCTTTTTCCAGCAGGTTTTTTTCTGCCGCTTAAACATAGAACTGTCTCATTGCCAGAAACAGAAATGACGGACTGAGTGTGGACAATCAACTAATTTCTGTGTTTGGTGTTAATGTTGTTCATGTGTGGAAAGATACAGTACTTGTGTAGAGAATGTAAATTTACAGCTATATTTCAAAACTAGTGGCTAATGGCAAAACATTATCGTAATTCTTCACCATTATGTTACTTAAACCCTTGTCTATTTTATAATTCATTTCGTTGAAGGGTCTAGTTTTCAGACGGATCGATGGGTATCTTTTAAAGACAGACAAAAGTGACACCATTGAATTGTACAAGTTAAACTAAAGTGAAAAAGTAATGTTATGTTAGGCCAGGGGTGTCCAAACTACGGCCCGGGGGCCAACTGCGGCCCGCTGTCCATTTTGAATTGTCCCTCAGAAAATTCTTGTGCTATAATGGAATATGGCCCACACCTGAAACTTGTGCTTTTCTTCGATTGTACCTTTTTTTTAATATATATGTATAGTAAACAGATAATACACATAGTATTCCCACTTTTCAAATAAATTCAGTCAATTACATTGGAAAACATTTTATATCACATCTTAGTTGATCAAAAAAAGCCCAATACCTTATTTGCATAACAAGTTTGAAATATACCCTTCCTATTTCCCCTTATTATAAGCAGTCTGAGGATTCTGTTTTAAGGAATGAGCTGCCAACACTTTTTGTAACAACATAAGTGAAATGTGGGCTGTTTCTTTTCTTAATGCAAATTCAAGTATCAAGAATAATTGACCTAGATTTGATTGAATTTGATAACCTATAACGTCACTTATGATGCAATATACCTCACCTCTAGTGAATGGCCCCGCCCTTTGAATATATTTCTGTACGTGGGCCTCAGTGAAAAAAGTTTGGACACCCCTGTGTTAGGCGGATCTCCAGAGACTCTTCTGGGTTTGCCACTACTGTAATCTCTTCAATCAGCCCTCTTCTGCAACTCCAAACTTTTCTTTAGTGAAACTGGCAGCCCAATGTTACTCTGGCCCTACTGAGCATGTGCCAAAACTGCTCAGGGCAAAAAACGCTAAGAAACAGCACTTGCTCTGAGTCTACCCTACTGAACGCACTGAGACAAGATTACATTTCTTTTTACTTTGTTGGTTATTTGTTATATTTCATGATTTTGTTATGTTGCTGGGTAGCTACAGCTTTTAAAAATAACCAATCTTTGTATTCGTTTAGAAAATTGGACTGGTTTTGTGAATAAAAAGGAATGCATGTATTCGTGTCGAAATTTACAATTCTGATGTTTGTCTTCTTGTCTATTTGCATGTTGTTTCCCCCCCCCAAAAACTGCTGGTTCGACAAAAAGAAGCTTTAAAAATACATTTTCCATGAGTTTCAAAAAAAGTGTTCCCTTATCTTTCATAATTGGATGGTGTTGGAAAATTCATCAAAGATTCGGACGTGAGCAGAACTCATTAAAAGTAAATCAGGCGGCGGTATGGATGACCATGATGTCCTTGGTTTGACTGAGATATTTCTCTCACTGCCTATGTAATATCTTCCTACAGTGCAATGACTGATGGAGCCTTGCTATGCTAAGATGTAACCAAAATGATTTAAAAGATGTTTGAATAAGAACAATTCTGATTGCAGTGTTTCTTCAAATTTCATTACACCTCTGGGAAATCCTCCCAAATGATTTTTTTAACTCTCTGTCACTCTTCTGAGTCTTCTCGTGACATTTACAGCCAGCAAATATTTACTAGTCATGGATTATTGATTGTTTGTTTTCAGAGCTATTAAATCAATCCAGAAGAAGCCTGGATAAAGTGTCTGGATGCGTCAAGCATACATGGAGTAGAAGTTTGGATAAAGACAGAGATAAGTTAAAGCAATGCTGAATAAAACAAAAAAAAACCTTTCTGAAAAGTGGTCAATCTCACATGGTGTAATTACTGATTCTAATGCCTCAGGTCTGTGACACTATAGCGAATTTCCATTTCCTGCTCGTGATGATTCTCAGTGGTTTTTTTTCCTTCACGGCCCCAGAGTCACTCTTTCATATCCAGGTGGGGAAATAGATGCAGATCCCTGTCTCTGCCGTAGTGCTGAGTTGTTAATTAGTGCATTTCCACGGTGGAAGGCCCAGTACGGGGATCTTGTGTACAAGCTCGTGATCAGCTTGGCGAGCTGTGGGCTGGAGAGAGTAGCTATATTCCCAGCCCCCCCCCCCCCCCCTGGTGACAGTGCTGGGCTACTGCCATTGCCATGACGATGGGGGGAGTGTGTGTGCGTTAGTGTAAGTGTGTGTGTTTGGGGGGGGGGGGAGTGGTGGCTAAGGCCTTTCATTATTAATGTGCACCGCGGCGTCCTTACCTCCTCTGAGCCCGCACAGCTCACTGCCTGACCTGCCATCCGAGGGAGAGGGGAGGGGGGGGGCTGAGATAAAGAAAGAGAATTGAGCCAGAGGAAAAAGAAAGAGACAGCACAACTAGTGTCGAAAGCACACAACCGGAAAGTAGAAATACTTACTTTTGTATTTCACATTTATTCACCTGGGACCGAAAAAACGAAGAGATTAATATTTTGTGTTTGGGGTGTGGCTGCAGGTGACAGGGGCTGCTGAGGTGTAGCAGCCCGAGGGTTTGGGGGAGGGGGGGTTTAGGTGTGGGGGGGTTTCTTCATGCAGAGGAGTGTACGGCTTGGTGAGCAGGCCTGTCACACTGGGAAAATCCTGGAATCTTATCACCGCCTCACAGACTCTGAGCCACACTGATCTACTCACCCTCATTGCCAGCAGACACGCACCTCCCCCCTCCTCCCAATGCCCTGCACAGGCTGGCCCCCTCGGCTCGCTCGCCACCTTCTTCGTACGAGAAGATAGCAGGAACTGATGCAGTCCAATTGTTGAGGAGGGAGGAATGTTGCTTGTAAAAATCTGACTAACAGGAAGAAAAAAACACAACCTTTGCAAGTGAGAACAAGGGCCAGAGGGCTGTGGAGTCAGCAGTGACCCTTGTTTTACTGGATGACTACTGAGAAACAGTGTATGTGAATAGCAAAGAGAGGTTTTCTTAAAGTTATTTTTAGGCATGATCTTAACAAACCACATGGTTGTTTGAGGTTTCAATCTACTGTGTGAAAATACACAAATACAAGGAGTAATATATCAGACATGTAGCCATAGTTCTCACATCATTCTGAAAAAAACCGGATGAATAATCTGTTAATTTAAAATGATAGTGCATCCTCCCTGAATGCTCCTCTTGTGGACTGTAGCAATCAATGCAGCCGATACTATTGATCCCTTGAAATTGGTGCATTCTCTAATCAATTGATTGAGAACAAGATTTTCAGATTAAAATGTTGCTAAATGGTCCCTCATGGATAAGCCTACCGATCAGAACAGCTATAGTGAAAATATGGTCAGACTGACACATTCGAAGCTGTTCCAAATGTGTGTTATGAGAAAGATAGCAACTAAGGAAACAGGGACATTGTACTATCTAACAATTAAAATAGATGTTGGTCAAATTAAACTTCTAGGGATAGAAATGCCATGATTCTCATCTATACAGTATGTGAAAAACTGGAGTTTATAATTGCTTTACACAATACAAATGTGGTTCGTTTGGCTTTCATTTTATGTTTTAAAGTGTGTTAAAATATAAGAATGCTCAATACACTTTGTGTGGGTCATTGTTATATTGTAATTTATTAAAATGACAACTAAATGATTTGATTTTAACATTTATTGGCCATTCACTTTACCAAACATATTTTCCATCCTATATATTCAGTTAATGTGTTATTGTGGCTACATTTTAGTCCAAATATTATAATATTCACCTCGACAAACCCTCAGTGTGTTAATATATTATCACATTTTTCTACAAATATAATTTCATAAGAATAATTCCGAATTTCCCGGTGAGATCAGGCTTCATGTTGAGGTAAATGTGCTAAATAGCAAAGGATAAATCTCACTTGGGTATGAATGAATAAAATGTTTACTCTCCAAACCACCAGCACCTCTGCCCACCCACGCAGTTCTATACACACACATGCATATTGGACTGGCTCAAAATGACTTTCAGCTGTTAGAATATTACTACAAGTGGGTTGATTTCACTCATAAATGCTAAACACACAACGGTTGCTGTTTAAACTGAGTAGTATATATGATATATAATTAGGGCTGTCAGTCGATTAAAATATTTAATCGCGATTAATCGCAAATGAATCGACCCGAATTATCTAACGCAGCCCCTCATCCTCCACAATGTTAAGCTGTAGCCACCCATTTAGCTATCGCTGTTGTTGTCCAGGCGTCTCCACGGCAAACTTTCAAGCGTGGTCTCGGGCTGTCAGCATCAGCTCTGTGCTTGGCTTGCTGTTTAAAACACCTTTTTTTGTATCCATATCTCTTGCTAGAATCTCCCACCATCCAACTAACAACAACAACAACGTCAAGCCTTTGGGCTCTGAAACTACGGGGCGGGCCGAGGACAAATACACATGCCTTAATCGCACGTTAAAATAATTAGTGGCGTTACAATTATTTTCCGTTAGTGCGTTATTAACACGTTAACTTGACAGCCCTATATATATCATAAAGTAGATCCAAAGGTTCTTTGGCTGTGCTGTTGTTAGGAAAACCATCTGTATCATAATACCCTTTTATTCTTTCACTTGTGAACGCAAACAGGTCAACATTTTCACTATAGTAACACCAGTCTCTACTTTAAGAAAATACTTAATTATATCCAAAAATAGCACAAAGTACTTCCTTCCAACACGATGTATAAATACTGCCGTAATGAAACAATATATATCAAAGCATATTGGAGTTTGTTGTATCTTTTTAACCTGAAGCACTGAACAGATGGAATCAGGATGGGTCTTTCTTTCCTTGGTATTTTTTGCTGAAACGCCTTTTATATTATAAGCCGCTGACAATCTGTTTTTGGAGAAGAGCTGTTCAGATTTACTTTCTTTAACTTATAGTTTTAAGTCCCATTAACTATACAGTGAGAAGCTGTATGACGATTTAATTTGAAAACTGAACTATTAGTGCATATAAACAACTTGCATTCATAACATATTTATACTATAAGATGGAACAGTAACATGAAAGGTTTTTGAATTTTAAAGAATATCTGTAATTTGGCCTTTGGATCTTTTAGAAAATATGTTTTTCTTATCATCTTTGTACTTTCAATCCGATTAGTTTTACAGATAATTGCTCTGCAAACTTTAATTGTATTAAAGCTATTCGTTTGTATGACAGCATGCCACAATAAGATATTCATCGTAAAGTCAAAGAGTCAAGATCGGGCTGTTACGGCGCTTTTCCACTGCAGCACATAGCACAGCTTTTTTTTGCTTTTCCACCAGTGGTAGTTCCGGCTCAGGGCTACTTTTTCACCTTTTTTCTGGCCCTCCAAAATCGAGGTTCTTACCGGGCCAACAACCGGGCTGAATATGCGAAACTAGTGACGTAAACACTTTCGACTGCTGAATGGTCAGAGAGAATCGGTGGCAAGGGGACTACAACTACAACAAAATGAACATATTTTACCGTGATTTAATTGTAATACACGTTTCAAATGTATGCTGAAGTAACAACATACTGATACCGGTCTGCAGACAGACGGCAGGCGGAAAACCTTTTAAAATGCGTGTTTTCTGAATGGAGATCAGCTAAGCTAACGTTGTATATGCTCCGACCGTCCACACTCACAACAACGGCCTACAGACATAAATAAACCAGCGACTGTATTCTCCATGACACAGACAGTCTGTAGTTTGTACTTGTTTAACTTTTGTCTAGTTTCTGAACAGATATGAGGAGCTGTGAGCTCTGAGTGCTAACAGCTAACGGCTGATATTTTGGTTTTGTGGTTCACATTGAAGATGACGTCACGGCAGTTTTACACAGCGTCGCTCCGCTCGCCGAACAGCCTATCGCCCCGCCTACACTGCGTTACTATAGTTACTACCCCAGTTGGTAAACTGTGATGGAAACGCAGCATAGTGAGCCTACCAAGGCCTAACCATGCCGTACTAAGCCGTGCTAGGTCCTGCAGTGGAAAAGCGCCATTAGATAATCTTATATGATCAAATTGAATAAGTGAAATAAATGATGGTGAAGGAAGTTTGCCCAGACTTCCTTCACCATCACTTTTTTAGTGTTTGAATATATTATTGATAAGCAGCAGCGCTTTAGGGATGTCTAAGGGCATGTTCATCAGAGAGAAAACTACAGAGGATCAGCACAATTTACAAGTGACCTTGCTCAGGGGGGCCTTTAAGCCATTTTGTACTTTTGTTTTGTTTTTACCTGTGTCAGACTCTTAGTAAAACATAATTTAGGCTTTATTTAAACATCTGATGCAACTTAATGACTCACGGGTCAATAACAAACATAGTTGAAATGGTCTAACAATGCCTGAGCAGCGACGAGAGGCTTTCATCAAGCTGGACCATAACAGAGCAGATTTCAGCGCTGTGAATAACAACCACAGTGTGATCATTTGAATTCATACACGATCCATTACAATGTGTAACTTATCTCATGAAAATGTATTGAAGTTATGAAAATGATGGTCCCCAAAGCACCTGACACAATCTGAACCGAACGATCAACGCCTCGGGCCGCACAGGAGGACATCGATGAACAGAGCTTAAATAGCTGGTTTAATATGCATTTGTTTGTGTGTGTTAGCAGACTGAGATGCGCTCCTGCAGTGACCACGGCCAACATCTGTTCTGCCAGAGCCATAGTGTCCAGCTCTGTGCGCAAATTCAATCATTTCCAACCTCCAAATAAAGTATTTTCAATTTTCTCTGCAGAAAGACTAGAACACGACAAGGCAAAACATTAACTGTAAGTATTAAGTTATCTTTCTTCCTCACTGTTTTGTAATTATATATTTTTTTACACGACAACCATGTAATGATGTCATATAAAAATATCATACCCATGGTTAAATTATGAAGTAAAGATCCATACTTGTGTGTTGTTTATGGATGCTCCTTTAAGTGTACGGAAGGGAATTGTATAAGTGTGGCACACATATACAGACACACACACACACACACACACACACACACACACACACACACACACACACACACACACACACACACACACACACACACACACACACACACGCACGCACGCACGCACGCACGCACACACACACACACACACACACACACACACACACACACACACACACACACACACACACACACACACACACACACACACACACACACACACACACACACACACACACACACACACACACCATAAATAGAACAAGAAACAAGGTTTAAAAATGCACTCATGCACTAAATCTTATACGAACATGGACACATACACTTCCTAACATCTTGAAAAACATCAATTTTCTCTTTTTCTCTTTCTCTCTCTCTGCTTCTCTCTTTAAAAAAACACACACACACACACACACACACACACACACACACACACAACACACACACACACACACACACACACACACACACACACACACACACACACACACACACACACCACACACACACACACACACACACACACACACACACACACACACACACACACACACACACACACACACACACACACACACACGTGCACAAACACCCTCACGAGGACACGTAGGAACAGATTAAGTCCAAATCAATGACTGTGGCTGGACTGGGAGAGAGATTTCACCCAGGGTTCTCGTTAAGGTCTGACACATGCGGCAAAGGCTGGAGGGAGTGTTATTACCAGGGTGATGGTTGATAAGACACTCGTTTCTCCACGGTGCGTCCCGCGGGAAAATGCATCGTGCAGCCATGGAAACCATAAGGCTAGGTGATATGCTATAATTGGGCCAGCGTTTTTAACGCTGCAGCTGCACAGCCAGGTATGCCACTGTCTTCAAATGAGAAATTATAGTGGAGCCACAGCAGAGAATATGCGACCAATTTCCATGTTTTTCTTACCTTTTTGATTTGTTCTATCGAGCTGACTTATACAAAGAGGAAATGTCACAAGAGAAACCCCTGCAAGACTAAAAAACCTCACTAATGTAGAATATTAGAATGGATAGGCAAACACACTTGTTTTGTTTTGCTTCCCATTTGACATTTTCTGCTTCAGTTCAGAGGAAAACTGCATGAGGAAACACCGTATAAGATGGAGGAAAGAGACGAGGGAAAAGGAAGAGGAGGAGGTGGAGAACGGGGGAAAGATAGTCGTCGGCCAATCCCTGCTCAGCCTCTGTAACTTGGTTGATTACGATCAATTTCCCTGGTATCGATGGCCTCCCTGGCCCTGAGCTACACTCCCTCCTGCACTTTGCATGATACGTGCTCTGTGTACCATGACATGACTCACACTACCTCACCATCCCTATCGCCCCCACCTGCAGTCCCTCCATAGGCATACTGGTCTTGAGAAATATCAACAGCTGGGAAGCAGTAGGGTTATAATCAAGCAATCAAAAAAAACACCAATGTTTCAACTTCCATGTTCTCACAGTCTCTTTAAAACCTGAGTTAATGCAGTATCTTGAACTGATTGGCTTGTGAGCATGGTAAGTGTAAAAAGTTTGGGTTACTGCAGCAGTGAAGGCGGAAGGGATTTTTTTCTTCTGTCAAGGCTGCTGAAGGATTGAGCACTAGCTGAAAAACTGTGGGAGACAAGGTGGAAATGATGAGATGAAGTTTGGTCACGACGTGCTGGACCGAAAGCCCCAAATCTGTATTTGTTCTGGGGAATGCGAAACTGTCCTCCCTCCGGCATGTGCGAGGGCGCATCCCGCTCGCTCTATCTCTGCACACTTGGCACGCTCTATCTGAATTAATTGCATCTCTGCGAGGGAGAGCGAGATGGATAGAGGGAGAGGGAGAGGTTTAGTCCTTCTGTTGGGCTGGTCTTGCTACAAGGGGAGTCATTTAAAATTCTGCCTCCCATGTGGCTCCTGGTTTTCACTTTAATGACCCCCCTCCTGTTCCTCTGCTTTTTACCCCATGACTTTCCTGTGTTTTGAGCTTCAAGCTGAGTTTCCTATGGCTGGATGAACACCTTGTTCCTGCACGTATACAGATAAATAATGCTCGGTTATTGACCAGCATCAAAGCCATTAGTGACAACATACTGAATGCACCTTCTGGCTCTCCCTCAAAGCATTGTCCTTGCTTCCTCCCCCCTCCACCTCCACAATCAGCCATTGCCGCCATCAGCGATCCAACTCTCCGCTGTATTCTGGATTGCCCATTACTGTGCGAGTACCACCTTCTCTCTGGGAAAATGGCCGCCACACCTGTTGTCAAGGCGGAGGATGTTTGAATTAGGCTTTGCACTTGATGCTGTTAAAAAAGGAATGCTTTGTTTTGGAAAATATTAGATATATTTAGTTATTCCTTTTGTTCACAGTTTGGAAACCTGTGTCTGCTAGGTAATAATTCCGAAAGTCAGGATCCTATCCTTTTAGTTTTATATACGTGTGTGTGTGTGTGTGTGTGTGTGTGCGCGCGCGTGTGTGTGTGTGTGCTTGTAACAGAGGCAGCAGAAGGCCCTGTGGACTGCCGCAGTTTTTACTGGCTCTACAGTGAAGCTCGGTAAGAGGCACGATAGGAAATGGCCTCAATAAGATAAAGCTGAGCTTTCTACATGGTTCTCTGCAGGGGTCTCACACACACATATCAGTGTGTGTGGGGTGGGGGTAGAGTGTAGGACAGCGGCAGCCCACAAGGTCAGCGTAGGCAGTGTGTATGGTTGTTTTTCTCAGTTTTCTCTCTCTCTCAGCGGTGGAGCTGCTGCCTCCCCGGGTCTCTCCTCTATCTGGTCAATACCTCCACGCAGCTTCTGACGATCAATGCAGGGTCAATACCTCTCAGACGCCTGCCTCTTTGTGCTCTCACTGATTTAGATACCACCTACCCAGGGCATGTTTTTTTTTTTTACTTTTTCTTTCTCCCTGTTTTTTTATGACCCTGGCTCTGACTTAAATACGTGGACCTGCTAAAATTAGAGACAACGCAGTAAATCTGAGCACAGAGCGCACGTCCTCTGCCACACGGCACACACCTTAGCCTCTCATCAGGTATGCACACGAGTCGACTGTGGTGGCCTATTGTTCGCCGGAGATGTCTTTCCACATTTGTCACTAGCTGTAAGAAAAACAAAGACGTCCATTAATCTCCAGGAGAAACTATGAATCATTAACTAAACACTGCAGTTATATTCAGGTTGCCCCAAGAACATTATTGTAATAAATGCTTTGCCAGATTCATGTGGCTCCATAACAAACTCAATGCTATTCACCTGTAGATGGGGCTAGAATAGATGAAGTCTAACAAGTCCATACTCTGACTTAATAGAGCCTTCAGCATTTTATACAGACATTCAGTCGTGCTCGGCTGACCCAAGAGCATGCCGTTTACATTTAGACTCACAATGATCTGTTAATGCCAAATGGCTCGCATCTATTCCTGCTGCACATTCACATGCCGCTGCTGCTGCTGCTGATGATGATGATGATGATGCTGCTGATGATGATGCTGGTGGTGATGATGGTCATCATGATGATGATGATGATGGTCATGATGATGATGATGATGATAATGATGGTTCTCCTTTTACATGGTTCAGATGTGTTCAGTTATCTGTTTACTTCAGGCACTGTGCAAAGGTTATAGGTGTGGAGGAATTATATAACAATTAATGGTTAATATTAATATATTTCTATGCACCCTTTTGGGGGAAAATATGAAATACCCCAAACATATTTCTTGCAAATACACACACATAGTCTGTACTCTCCATGTTTGAACAGAGCTCCTGGGGACTTCTGGTGTGAGACATGTTGAGTCATCATACCCAGATCTCTAGAAATATAGTTTTCATTAGCACACTTGAACTTGAATCTGGCTTCATTGAAACCTGAGAAGCAGAGAAAGATAAGAAATTGGCACTGGGTGCACCAAACAAGTGCATAATGTCCAATACAAGAAAAGTGGTTATTAACCTTTTGACACACACTCACTTGTCCTTTGGATGTGTTCACAGACTGCCAACAAATAAATAAGAACATGTGAATAATACATATATATCTATATATATTCTGCATATATATGTACTGTATATATGTAAACGGATATATATAATGAAAAGATTAGAACAACATGTTTTGATCATTGTTGGCATTTTCTAAAAGAACATACTCTCACAAGAATAAGCTTAACATTATAATGCCTTCTAAATTATTATATTCAAGGGAATGGGTCATTAAAGTATTGCCATTGTTATTGAAAACAATTTGTTTACTTCACTGATTATACGCAATCCTTGCAGAGTTCTTAATACTTTGGACACGTTATCAATGGAAATTTGTCTTGTAACTATTTCTTGTAAGAAAGCAATCATTAGCAGCGGTGGTGCAGCTGTGGCGGAATAACGGCAGCGTGACATCTGTTGTTATTCCATTATTAGGGTACCAGTTTCCCCCACTGATTAACAAAACAACTCACACTTTTTGTACCAAAAGTAACAGAAGAGGTGCAGGAAAAATGGTGTGAAGACCAGCAGGAGATCAAACATGGAGTCAAACATGGAGCATAAAGCACAAATCATAACTCTAATGTTTTCAAAACCAAAATAAATCATTATTCCTCACCCAAACAACTGAATGAACATCATGCACATTAGGAAAAAAGGAGGAAAAACATAGATTGTTCAACTGAATAAAAAACACAAGCCAAACCCAGTTGGCCATTAAAACCCCCCACAGTGCCATTTGGCATTGTTATTCTGGAAACCTATTACTATTCACAAAGTGAAATCAAGTGGGAGTAAACAATACAACTAAATATATTAAAAACTGTATTTTGACCAAATGTTGGTCCCTCAATGATAATCCTAATTCAAAGTAACTATCTTTAGCTCCAATATACAGGAAGTGGCTTTAATTAGCAGGACAGCATTAAGAGTAAAGATGACAGCATGATACATTAAACAACTGTACATGAACTGGCTGTATGAAATAATGTGTGAGCTTTATCGGGTGACTGACGTGTGTGAGACCATCCCACTCAATACACTTGTCTTTTAAAATTCTCACGTTTTGGTCGTTTAAGAAATCTAAGAAATCTCATTCCCAAATTCAAACTGCTGAAAATTTACACAAATGCAAGCAAACTGTGCCATATTGTCAAATGTGTATATTAGCATGATTAACATACACTGTGTGCAAAGGAAGCACATGGATATGATATTAAAGTCATTCTTTATCCCACTAATTGATGTGACCAAGAAGCAGCAAACATTTGGAAAATGTTAAATTCAATTTCAGATGTGCAAGATGTCTTTGGGGACCAAACGAGCACCCAACAGTTTTTTAAACAATACATTAAAGCATCTTAACATATCAGCTTTATAATTATGAACCATCCCCTCTGCAACCCGATCACCTGAAGATAATGTTGATATTGGACAATCCTGCAATTGTCAGTATGCCTTTTACTTTCAACCACATCTATTTATGGCTACTTGGTATTGTTAGCCAACAGCAATACTTTAAATAGGGTTAAGTTGCATTAGAGTTATGACAAGATACAGTTCATAAAAAAAGGAACTTTAATTGCAGGTAATTTCAGGAAAGCAAGATGTATACACACATATGCATGCAATCAGGGAACACTGCTTCATGCATCGGTATCAAACCTTGAATACTGATGTAAAGGTCCTCAATTGGTAAATCTCCCTCTTTTTAACAGCTGACTCATTATCAAATCTGTCCGCCCCTACTCTTTCTCCACCTCCTGACCCACTTCTGACCTCACATTAACTGCAGATGTAGCAACTTTACTCACGTAGTGGTAAACTGCCAGCTTGACATCTTCTGCTACTCAGAGTCCCTTTACTTGTGAAATGAGCATCAGATTTCATCCCTTAGTTGACACAATTATCATCCTCTGACCACTACATTTCATGTCTGTGATTGTGAGCAGAAAGTGGCATCGGAGGGTTTCCTGCATTATATTCAGAAATGTTATTAAAAAGCTTTGCTGGGGAAACATTGAAGAGAGAGTGCTTAACGAATGTGTGGGCACAGGATAACATTCAATCAGGACAATTGTAAACAACGGAGCGGGGACACTCTAATTCCAATCCAAAAACAAACCCAGTATGAAAATGACCTAAATCCCACATTGTGACAGATCATTAGCCGACATGAGAGAAAGAAAAGAAACAAAGAAGCGGACCGAGGATAAACAATGTGACGTAACCAAGTATTAGTGAATACCCCACAGAGAACACTTAAAGGGACAGTTATGATTGTTTGGAGTAGGGTTGTTCCATAGTCAGTATTTACTTACAGTCCAACAACAATCAAAAATACATTTCCCTAAGTAAGTAAGTAAGTAAGTAAAACTTTATTTATATACCACCCTTCTCAACACGGATGTACAAAGTGCTTTACAGTACAATACACAAGACACAATTCACAATACAATTATAAAATGTAGAATAAAAGGCATAAAACGGCAGCAGGTAATACATAGGATAAAACATACGACAAAACACCAATAAAAAAAAAGAGAAAAAGAAGACAGCCACTAACTCACCTCCTTCGACGACCCAAAGGCCTGTCGGAAAAGGTGGGTCTTTAACTGCCCCTTAAAAATGTCTATTGAGGCCGAGGTTTTTATTATTTGGGGGAGTTTGTTCCAAAGCCTTGGGGCCACCGCCTCAAAGGCACGGTCACCCTTTAGCCTGGTTCGGGTTCAGTGTTTGACATACTGTTTTACCTTTCTATTAGACATGCATACAGTCTATTTTTCTCTCGCCAAAGCCACCAGACTCCATACATTTAATTTGTGTATGTTCCATGTTTGGCTTTGACAAGGGCATGCATGTAGATGGATAACACTGTTTTCTCAAGGCTGTCTCACAGCAAGGTAAGTTATAAAAAGTATGTTGAATATAGCATAAACTTGATTGTGATTGTTTTGGGTTTTCTTTTGTTTTGCTGTCGGACTGTTTCCACAGCAGTACATTTCTTTGAAAATGCATGTGAAGTTCTGTCTGCTTCTCCTGACCAGCGGTGTGCCACAAGTGATCTAAAGGATGTTATACTCTGACTGTGGATATATACCTCATAGCACCCTGCTTCAAAACGTACAAACCAATATTTGAAAGTGAGATGAAGAAGTGTTTGGTTTTGAAAAAGTCTGTGGCAGCATGTTGGTGAAGATACAGCTTCTATGAAAAGGTAATTCAATACGATGTTGCACCCTGTGAATCACAGCCGTTGACTTGCGTCTACTCTCCCAAACAGGCACGGTGATTGGAAGGCATGTGAGGAGCCCATGACATGATGGTAATTTTCATTACTCGGGGTTGGAGTGCGTGCGTGACTGACGCCATTAGAGAAAGTGCAATTACAGTAGGCTTTGGTGACCTTGCTGACTAGTGGGGGTCACGGCTTCTCATTAGAGTGTGGTGGAAGGCAGCCCAGTGTCTGCACTGTGCCAATCAATAAGAGCGTAGCTTGGTCGGAGCTAATCATAGCTTTCACGCAGCCTCACGCCCTGCCACCCCCCATCACCACACATCCTCTGTTCCACCTTTTAGATCCCTTATTACCACCAAAGACCTTTTTCAGGAAATGACTTTGAACACATAGTATATAACAACCCTTGCTGTTAAATATCAACCAATGTGCAATATGTGCCATATGTGCTATATATATATATATATATTAGGGCTGTCAGTCGATTAAAATATTTAATCGCGATTAATCGCATGATTGTCCATAGTTAATCGCACATTTTTTATCTGTTCTAAATGTACCTTAGAGGAATATTTTTCAAGTTTGTAATACTCTTATCAACATATGAGTGGACAAATATGCTTTATGCTAATGTTTATTATCATTTGAACAATGACACATATTCTCATGAATATTAAACACAACAACCTGGAACCTCTCTCATACAATACAAATGTGTGTGTGTGTGTGTGTGTGTGTGTGTGTGTGTGTGTGTGTGTGTGTGTGTGTGTGTGTGTGTGTGTGTGTGTGTGATCGTTGGAGCTATGTGCAACTCAAGGCATATGCTCGAACGGGAGCTGCCTGGACGCTGCAATCATGTTGCTGCAATCATGAGTGTGCTGACTTCTCCTACAATGTCCCGCTGTCTGGCTTCCTGCATAAAGTCAAGTGCTCGGCGCAGTTGTGTGGATAGGGCGCTCCTCTGTTTTCATTTAAACAGCTCCTTATATCCGTTAGCGCAGCTAGCTAGCACCAGATGCTAACAACAACAATAGCCGCGTTCACACTGCGGTACGGTAATGCACGTAAGGTCTCTCTCTCGCTCGCTCGGGCCACACAAACACACACCCTCCCGGTCCTCCCGATGGCCAGTCGGTGCCTGCCGGTGAGCGTGGAAGTGTGGTCTGCCACAAGCGGGCGGCAGGAGCGGGGCTGTCAGCATCAGCTTGTAGATGGTATTTTAAACTCGATGCGCTCTGAAACTACGGGGCGGCCGAGGAAAACGCGTTAACGCGTTATTAACACGTTAACTTGACAGCCCTAATATATATATATATATATATATATATGCCGTTAATAACTGCAATATATACCTGGCTGCTAAATCCTAAGAGCTGTTACAGGATGCGTATTTTGTAAATTGTGTAACTTTTTATTTTATTCTATTTTGTGTTATAACTTTTTTTTTAACTTTAAAGGTCACCACCATGCTATTTCTAGGCAATAGCATAGGTCTCAGATATATAAAAAAATATAAAAAACATGTCTATGAAGTGTTTTGGTCAAAAAAACAAACAGATCACCCATTCTAGCCATGCCTCACAGTAGGCTTGTTTGAGACAAGCAAGACCTGCGCAGACCTGCGCAGTTGCGATCAACGTCTTGCTAGTGCGTTGCATGATGGTTAGTCATTTTGTCCGACTTGCTCTGGAGGCTCGCCCACATGAGACTTTGAAATCTCGCGGGACAAAGACGCCCGCAGCCTTGAGAGCGAGGCGAGGCGAGTTGGCGCAGTTGCTCTCCACGAGCTGCGGAAGCTAAATGCTTGATGGGAAACGGCTCGCTGGTATCTCGAGCTGAGCGCTCATTGGTGGTTTTTACCACGTGCTGCTGATGAAACTCTCCAATTGGCTGGCAAAAGTTTGTTGTTGTTTTGTGTCAGTTTTACGTCGCCACATCCATTCCCATTTTTCATCATTGTTCCACAATGTTTATCATCATGAAATTAATATCTATATATTTTATACTATACTGCTTACCGTTTTCATACTTTATATATCTTAGCATATTCATACACAGGCTGATATCTAGTGTATTCATACCCCACTGTTTATTCATCATTCTATATGTTATTCTCTAGATTGTGTACATTACTTTCCACTTCACTGCTTGTTGCACCTGGTTAGAAGCTAAACTGCATTTCGTTGTCTCAGTACCTGTAATCTGTGCAATAACAATAAAGTTGAATCTAATCTTGAGCAGGAACAAATGTATTTACTTAGTACATATCTGACATTAACGATTAAACACATGTGTGCATTCTTTATAAATGCAAACCGAGTCAAGCCGACTCCGGAGGTGGCGGTATGCACCTTAAAGTTGTTTGCAATCCGCCAAAAAATCGAGAGAAGAAGAAGAAGAATGCGAAGAAGAAGATGAAGAAGAAGAAGCCGACTCGGAGCTGTCCGACTTCAGGCGAGCTTTTTGACACCTCCCCCGGCTGCGATCGGCTACTCTCGTCTACTTTCGAGGCGAGCCGCAATGTGTCTCAAACAAGCCTAGTATCTATCTGCCAGGTCCAGCATGAGCCGGCATAAGCTCCGCCCCCTCTTATTTTTTATTTGTTTCAGTTTAAAAAAAAAGAAGCTTTATTTGTATTTATTTTATTTAGCCTTTATTTATGTCTAAAATGCTGCAGAGATGAAATGCAAGGATTATTAGATCAAGGATTCTCTCTGAAACAGTCTGGAGCTCAAAGGCTTTCTCTCTTGCCGGTTATACCACAAGGTGAGTTCCTTTTTATTTCCTGCTTCTTCACACACATGCTCTCCAGTACAGGTTAGCTCTGAGTGTTAGCGATGCTAATGTAAACACCGACCATATTACGTTCAAAACAGTCGGGCATTGTTTCTGATAGCAACGTTTCTGATAGTGCCGTGGGTCCACCGCCGATTTGACGTCATATCGGCCGCAAATCTGGATCAGCTCCGTTGTATCCACGTTTTTAGAGATTTGGGTACGGAGGAAAAGAGAGAGGATTTTATTTTCTAACGCTGCGTGAGTTCCCCGACACACCAGGGACACATATTTATGTATAAAAGACATAAAAAGTGCATTTTGCAAGATAGGTCCCCTTTAATACTTTGTTATGCATTCCCCCTCTGTGGGACTAATAAAGGTATTCTGATTCTGATTCTGATATAGTATGGTGGATATGTGGCAAAAGCATACAGGAAAAATATAGATAAGTAAAGCTGTAATACAACCTTAGTTTACACTGATGAAAGGTAAGCAAAATTGCATTTATATGTATGTAAATAATTAATTACAACAGGCAATTACTTCACATTAAGTTGAGTAAATGTGCAATTTTCCGTTCCAAGGTGTGGATGAATTTTTAAGAAAAAAAGGTAAAATATACCAAAGCTCTGGTTTTGTAACTTCAAATGGTCAGTTCAGGTGCATCATTCCTCTGATTTGTATTTACTGGCCAAGACTCTGAAAGCTTTGGGTGGTTTTCAAAGTTTCTCTCAGATTAGTCTCAGTGTGCACTTCTGAATGATGTATGATCAGAGGTTTTGAACATCAGGTGAACTGATGCCAAGAAAAAAAAAACTGATAACAAAGCATAAGATTTTCGAAAACGTCTTTCTGGGTTTGAGATAGAGAGGTGATGTAATCTATAGACATCTATTCTTAACCACCATGGATGCTGTCCAGATTTATCACCAGAGATACCTGCAGACATACGCACGGCACTAGATAAAAGTGGGTCATGTCTTAACGTGAGAAGACGTGTATTGATTTGTGTTTATTTATAAATCTCCTTCCCATCAGTTGCCAGCATATCTGTCCTTTTTGGACCGAAGTGTTGGAGTGTAGAAATGCTGATCCTTGTGCACCATATTTACTTGTTTGCTTCATGTGGATGTTTTAATTGAATTTGGCTAATATAATTAATATACTTAAGATATCAAACTATCAAACACATCATTTTATTTTGATCGTAATGAAGATGTCTATCTTTTACATTACATTTAGCTGACGCTTTTATCCAAAGCGACTTACAATAAGTGCATTCGACCAAGAAGATACAACCTTGAAGAAAACAGAATCATATAAGTACATTAGATTTCATAGAGCTAAAACATTTCAAGTGCTACTCAACTGGCTTTAGATAAGCCAGTCCTTTATTAGTATATAAGTGCTTTGTTAGTAATTGTATTGCTCGAAGTGGAGTCGAAAGAGATTCGTTTTTAGTCAGGATAGCAAACCCACGTGTTTTTGCTGATGGGAACTTGGGTCCCCCTCACAGCGAGCCGTTTGGCTGATGCAGAGCGGAGTGCACGCGCTGGGGTGTACGGTTTAACCATGTCCTGGATGTAGGAAGGGCCAGAACCATTCACAGCATGGTACGCAAGTACCAGTGTCTTGAAGTGGATTCTAGCAGTTACTGGAAGCCAGTGGAGGGAGCGGAGGAGCGGCGTGGTGTGGGAGAATGTAGGAAGGTTGAAGACCAGACGAGCCGCTGCATTCTGGATGAGCTGCAGAGGTCGGATGGCACATGCAGGTAGACCAGCCAGGAGGGAGTTGCAGTAGTCTAGGCGTGAGATGACGAGAGCCTGGACCAGAAGCTGCGTCGCTTTCTGGGTCAGCTGAGGACGTATCTTCCTGATGTTGAAAAGCGTGTATCTGCAGCAACGGGTTGTAGCAGCGATGTTTGCAGTGAAGGACAGGTTGTTATCTAGGGTCACACCCTATCTATTACAAAGTATTTTTTCTCATTTGTTGTCTTGAGTTTATTCAAATGTAAACAGGTTTACAAATTCATCATTTTATGAATGTATCATTCACCATAGTTTGTCTATCAAAAGCTACATATTTAAGATGTCAGATGATAACATGTTCAATAGGTGGAAATTGAACACAAAGAGTTACGTACCCTTTGATAGCACCAGTGTGTTGTCTCAAGGTATCAGGCTTCAATTATAAACCCCAAAATAAATGTTTTAATTCTGTTTTTCACTGTCTGAGTGTCGTTGGGAGGTCTATGTCTCTTGTCTTGTTAGCGAATATGAGGCCTGGTCCACAGGAACAGGTATTTTATGACCATGATGATCCTTTGATGTTTATCAATATAGTTAACATTACTGTACATTTATGTGTAAATATGTAAAAAATATTGTTTCTATATTGTACTTGGCCATGTCTGCCTTTCATTGATATATTCATTCCGCAGGTGCAGCTTCTTAAAATGTTCATCATGGCCGGATTAAAACAATGGCTCTATTTTTCAATGATCTAAAACGCTGTGTTGCTGCAGAGGAAAGGCTCAAATCCAAAGTAAAAGCTATGGAAGAAAAAACTCTTGTACGTTGGGACTAAGACCAAGACTAATCCATTCCGTCATCATGTTACTGTTCATCATTCATTGCGGTGAGTACAAGGTTTGCACATGAGATGCTTCATAATACTCCTTAATGTTGATTTTGAACTGTCAGCCATCTTGACCCAGCATCAGAAGCGTCACGGTTCATGCAATCCCCAAGAGGCATCTCCCCAGCCGCTATAACCCAGAGCTGTGGTTAAATTATTGGAGAGGCGAACATCATATATATAAAGGGACTACTTGCGCTGAATAAGCTAGGTGCCACAGCAGCTGCATGCTCTAAATAACTCTGTTCACCTGAGTAGAGAGGACACAACCGTTTACTATGTGAACTAGAGCCCCCAAAAAGCTAGGAGAACTTTTATTCAGCAGTTTTCCACCTGTCACCAGTCGAGATTAGCTCTCATGAGCGGAGGAACTGATAATGCCTCGTCGTTGTGTGTAGCAGTGCTCTGTCCACGGGGGTGTGAGGTATGCAGTGTGGCTTGGGGGCAAGCAGTCAGGAAAACAGGCAGTGAGCCAGTTGTCTGCAGAGACAGAGGGGGAGGGGAGGTCGGACGGAAGACTCAGATCCGCCACAGCTCCCTCCTCACTGTTTGCACTCCAGTGGTTTAGTCGGTAGACCCGCCTGTTAAATCAAAGGTCCCTTTTGACAAAGACTGCCAATTACACCCAGATGAGAAGCCCCCCCACCCTGTCCCTTTCGTGCTCCCACCCGGGTTTTGTCATTGTCTACTCTGTTTTATCTTGCTGCGACTCTTTTCTGTCTTGCTCCGTCCGACTTATTTCTCCAGGTCTCGGTCAAATGGGAAAACACTGTGTTGCATCTTTGATCTTCTCCTGGTGTCTCTCACTCAGCCCCTCTGAAGAATGAAGAAAGCCACATAAAGATTATTTTGTTGGCGATGGCAACTGCAATTGTAGAATCCCATGGCTCTTGTGGCTTTGTGTGCCTTGTGTTGTTAAATGTTGATAACAACAGGGTCAGGAGGGACAAGAGGATCATGACTTTTTGATTGCAGCATTGGTGGGTCCGTCCTACACTTTGATCCAGAGTCAAATATCTCAACAGCTATGAAATGGATCGCCGTGACATTTTGCACAGACATTAACGGTCCCAAGAGGATGAACTTTAGATTGCTTTTACTTTGTGTACAGCTACACCATCCTGTACAGAATTGAGGAGGACTTTGCTAATACTTTGGTGCTTTGTGCTAATTAGGGAAATATGCACAGGACTGTGTTTTGTGTTGTGGTTCAAGCGGCTTTCTTAAAACATTTGGATTTAACACAACCTTGAATTTGCCTGAGTACATTTTTCTAACTTTACTTTTCCGCCATTAAGCACATGCCTTGAATACATTTTGAATACAGCAAATATAACTTATCCAAGTGTGAAGGGTAAATTAATGGGGTGGATTTTTCGCCACATCTTTAGTGCTTTCTATTTCATGCAGCAGGACCATGTATGTGAGGTCACTTCAAAACAATCCATAGTGCCCATGTAAAAAGCTGTATAAGGGTTTGGCTACACAGGCGACTTTATGAGGAAACATTCAGTATTTGGACGCAAAATTAGACCAGGCTGACTTTCTATAGGGAATTTAACATTCATCATCAATTATATTAACATAATTAACCCAACTCAGTGTACAAAAGGGAGATTAGTGGATGAGAAGCGGCTCTTTGCTTTGGTGACTCGTGTTGAATCCTGGCTGCGACATTAAGAATTCAACTCTTTTATGCTGTTCTGTCAAACACTGAGAAGTCTGCTGACAATCGTACTTCAGCGTGCACCAATGGAAACAGTCGCTTTGGAAAGACAACCTTGATCACTTCAATGTGACACAGTAAAAGCATTGATACAAATCTCCAAATCAATTTACCAATCCTTTCATTTGTAAAACTATTCCAACAAACAGTGTCTTATAAATGGATTTTTTAAAATGTCATTTGCGCTTTAACTACTTATAGGACAAAGTGCTTTACAATTTGACTCTGACTCACCTATTCACACAAGCTCGCTGTCGCACACTGATGGCGGAGGAGCTGCCACGAAGGCCCCTTCCTGCCCATCGGGAGCAATTTGGGGTTCAAGGATACTTGGACATAAGTACAGGAGGAGCAAGAATCACTCCGCTGTGATTAACGATGGTCGCTCAAAATCCTGAGGCACAGCGGCAGCATCGGAATATATAGCAAGATACAGTCATACACTATAACCAAAGTTTTAGTCTGTGAATTATTATGTTCCATCCTTGAGTGAAAATAGAAGTGGTCGTGGAGTCCGGCCCTCCAGAAAAATAAATAGATGATGTGAGGAGTTCTTCATTATTTAGTGGAATGTTAAAGGCATACATAGCATCACTCGAAATACATTCAAAGTTAGGGAAAAGAAGGTGGATGGACACAAGATTATAGCAGGCTTAACAAAGCTAAACACAAAACTGGCAATGAATACACCATAAGTAAGTATATGACATTGCTAGATTGTTCCAAAATGAAAAGGATCTATTTCACAGACTCAAATCAAGAACCATCTTCAGAATATATACTGCCATACTTCAGGAGCACCGAATCACTCTTGATTATGAATTAAGACTCATGAAACAGGTGTCGACACTGACTGTCAAATAAAAAGTCAAAATGGCAAAAAAGAAATCAAAAAGAACATCTCATGTAAGTTAGGACATATCTATATTATCACACAACGGCAGCAGGAAACAAAAAGCTTACATTTTCTAACGGTTTTGGTTCAAATGTTGTCTGACAGGCCGGCTGCTTGCTGTGTTGTTGATGTCTGGGCATCGCTCAGTCCACTGGCTGCCTGTGGTTGTTGGTAATGGATTGTAAACCCCGGTGCAGGCTTACAGTGATCCGAGGGAGCCGCGCCCCGTCCCTCCAGGCGATGCTCCCGCCCGGCATGCCGCTCGTACTCTACGCTCTGCTTCCCTCCCTGCCTGGCCTTTCTTTCTCTGGTTAGCAATCCACTCAGCACCAACTCTTCTACCCTACAAATCCCAAACGCTGCAATGACCTTCCTGCATAGCCTTGAATAGCTGAGTCACCAAAAACACCCCACCATCCTAAAAAAGTATACCCTTAAAAGCCTTGATTCTTCTTTCTGTACATTTTCTATATCCTTTTTGTATCCTCTATTTAAAAAACTCTCTTATTTCATCTGATTAGCTCCATAGCTCTTTTGTGCCTAGCATGTGTGAAAAATGGCAGTAATTAGAGTTAGTAATCTGCCATTACAGAACCTTAACTGATCAAACTCCTTCTAAAGTATACAGCCATTTATCTTTCTCATAATCTGAGTATCAACTTGATATCTTAAATATGAAATGTACTATATATATTTAATAATAATAATAATAGATTACATTTTTATTTCGCCTTTCAAGGGACCCGCGGCCGCTTTAGATGCTGTGAACAACCAACCAACCAACCAACCAACCAACCAACCAACCAACCAACCAACCAAACAAACAAACCAACAAATAAGAAGGGCAAATAATAAAGTAAAAATTAAATAAATAGCAGTGGGAGTGGAAGCAGGGGGACTCATCAAACTTCTTCAAAAGCCACTCATCTTTTAACATTTTAAAACCAGCAAGTCGACCTGCCTGCTTTTGTCAAATTAGCATTAGCGTCTTTTATCCCTAATAGTTGATATATTTCTGAGTTGACAGAGCTAGCTTTCACCACTGCTGCATCAGGGATAAGTATGGAGCTCAGACACCTCATGAATATCCTGGAGCAGGCGCTCAAGAGAGGATATTGAGAGAACCCCACCAAGCCAAAAGCCAGCTCAACAAGGCAATCAGACTGGAGAGTCAGGTTGCCAACAATGACTCACAGTACAGGAAAAGACTTCTTCCTCTCACTCGCCAACAACCCCAACTCCCTTTATTGCCCTACGGAGCAATACGTCTCCCCTGTTCAGCCCCCCCACCACAGAGACGTCCAAACTAATCTGTTTTACTGCAAGAGACGTATGATTGTGTCATCAGTAGCGACCAGAAGTCAATTCCTCTCCACTTCACACGTCAAGGTTTTAAAAATATCACCTCCTGCACTGATTCCTTTATGTAGAAAAGGACGGCTTCGCTGTGACGCAAAAACACTCCGGTGCTATACTAAAATAATATTTGTAAGGAAAACAAACAGCTGTTTAGTTTGGTCTGTGGGACTCGTTAACACTCCAACAAAGACCTCAGATTTAGTTAGAATTCATTGAAATAAATACAATAAAAAAAAGTGTGCTTTACAAAACTCCTTGAACAAGTATCTAAAACTTCATAATGAACCTGATTGTAAGGATTAAATACATGATGTCAATAATCTAAAAGCAGTTTCTACATTTTCATGGTAATCAGCAGGCTTGAGGAGTAACAGATTACATGTAACATACTTGAGTAATCAGGATACCAAATAAAAAGTGTTCCCTTACATTCACATAAATGAAGACGTATCGAGATTACTTTTGCATTTATAAAAATGGGGGCTACTAGCAGAGTTACGATGTCACTAAAGAGAAAATTGTGTTTTTTGTAAAAGCAGCGGATTATATGTATTCTTTGTAAACTGTCCTGTACTGTTGGCTGCATTTAATCGCATTTTATATTGAGCCTCAGATGACATTACTTCTATATTTTGATACTCAGATTAGGTTAATAATTACATTGTTTTGCAGGTAATTGTAACGGAATACGTTTTTAAGGTAACCCTCCCAACCCTGTTAACCAGCTCGACCATTTGCAGCATCCCGGCTCCCACTAACAATGAGGGAGAAGCAAAATGAAATGGGCCGGTCTGAGTGGGTTCACTCTTCAGTGGGGGAGACAGATGCTTGTTTACTGGCCTCATTATGTCAGCAGCTGTCCGCAGCAGGTCACACTCTGGTCCACTGTCCACCTACTGAGACCCATAAGTCCAGCACCTGACAACGGACACACTGTAAAGGCGTCCACATGAGAAAAGCTTGAGAGGCTCTTTATTTAAATTGCTCTCACCTGGCCTCTATGTGTCCAAGTGTAATTGCAGCACGGACCAAATAATGACCTGATGCAGTCATTAAATCAAAGCTGTAATGTGTGTGTGTTTTTTGACAACATTTATAAAATGAATACTCACATATTTTGCTTTTTTGTGTTGCTCAACATCAACAAAAATATGAAATCATTTCTCAAATCAAGCCTTGTGAAACGTCCGGTGTAAACAACACATTTCAAATCTGTTTATTTCATATTTTGTCCACACACCACCGGCCTTTTAATAGATTTATCTAAAGCTAGCACTCAAGTTGTCCACAGAAATGTTTTGGAATTGGTTCGGCTGGGAATATATAACTATTTTACTCACACATTGGGAATCAATGAGGTGATTGTGGGAATTATCTCCCACTTTGTGCGTCTTTTGCAAGGTCTCTTTGCTTCTTGTTTGCACTTTTAACCAGGAAAGAATCTGTAATTGCTGAGAAATTATCCTTTTGTTCCTGCCATTTACAATTTAACAAATGTGTTTAATCCAACACCCTAATAATCATTTTTAATGTGCCTACTGCATATTCACGGTCATGCTTCCGCCCAAAATGTGCACACGAGTGTGTTGTCTTTCCTCTCTGCAGTCCCCACATCTCTAATCCCTTTTATTGAAATCCGTGTCACCTGCCGCCTGCGCAGTCCAGCACCCTGAAGCATTAGACGGCTGGCATAGTGACGGGCACTGCAGTAAGAGAGGGAGAGGGAGAGACAGCATGTCTTTCATTTACTTGTGTAGAAGGCTTTTTAACATCTAGACAAATCTGTGGTGTAAAAGTCTCTCGAGGGCTACAGGCAGCTCATCAGGGTCTTCAACACACATATCTGAGCCAGGGGAATCACCTACATTTTCACTGACAGTGCATGGTACCAAATGTTGCTGTGAGCTTGACATCTTCCCTGTTGTTATGGCAGCACACTGTCACCAGGCTGCCCACACTGTTGGTCAGGAAGATGGAGTCGTGGTGGGCATCAACGATTCCTGTTTCCCCCACAACATTAGCATTTTGTCTTCCCTTTTTTTAAAGCACACAGCAACAGTAGGCTGAGTTTGGGTATAAGGATTGAGATGGAGAGGGTGAGGTTGGTAGCCCACGCCACGAGGGAGGTGGAGAGAAGACAGAGAGAACGAGAGAAAGGAAAGCCAGAGGGTGAGAGGAAGAAGGGAGGATTGAGCGGAGGGAGTGCGAGGCAATTTTGCAAACCTGTGGCACATTAATTATTAACAAAGTCGGGCTAAATGCGTAAACTCTCCTTCCTCATTCTCTCTTCTCCTTTCTTCACACTCACCTCATGCGCAAAACGACGGTCACATGCACTCTAGACGTGTACACACACGCGCACACACACACACACACACATGAACACACACACACACACACACACACACACACACACACACACACACACACACACACACACACACACACACACACACACACACACACACACACACACACACACACACACACACACACACACACACACACACACACACACACACACACACACACAAAAGCCAGCGAGGTGGCATGTGATGCTCGTAACATGAAGTGGAGCATGTCAAAGGGCTGGGGAAGGTGTCAGGCACGAGGCCCACAAAGAGAGGGAGACTAGAGGGGGGGAGTCCGTGAGGATGATGGGAGGCAGGGAAAAGCAGGATGTATACAGCTATAATATATAAAAGAAGGGAGAGGCCGAGAAAAATAAGTGAGTGCAAGACCAAGATATTAACAGCAGGGCAGTGAGAGTGATTGTGACGAGGGGGAGTTCGTTCTTACAGTAGGGGTGGGTTTTGTTTTTAAGAGCTAATGAGGCTTCCAGGTCTTTTCATGAATAGATATTAACAGAAGGGACATGTGGTCAGACTTTGAAATGGACAAAAGAAGGATGAATAAGGATATTGTGTTCATTTTTTTTTTTTAAATAAGTGTGCTCTTGTGCAGCAGTTGAGCTAAATTCACCCTTTGTTTGGAGAGCAGAGAATCTTTCACGCGGCTCGGCTAGCTGCTAATCATTAATAGGTGGTCAGTCCATTTGGCATTCAGTATTCTCTAATCAATTAGATAGAATGTTGCAACTGCATTACGTGAGCGTGCCTGTGTGTGTGTGTGTGTGTGTGTGTGTGTGTGTGTGTGTGTGTGTGTGTGTGTGTGTGTGGTGTGTGGTGTGTGTGTGTGTGTGTTGAGGCACTGCTTGAGCGGTCACTCTGCCCCTCAGGCGGTGGTGTGTGCTTGGAAGGGAATAGATCCTCCCTCAGGAGTGCAGGGAGGAGATGTATCTGTGTGTGTGTGTGTGTGTGTGTGTGTGTGTGTGTGTGTGTGTGTGTGTGTGTGTGTGTGTGTGTGTGTGTGTGTGTGAATGTTCCTACGATACTTTTGCTGCAGTCTGTCCTCTCACACTGAAACACACACAAAGAAAAGGTCCAGACATTTGTGGAGTTTATAAAACATGACCGTCGTTAATCAGACACCGCAGGAGGGTGTGATTATCTTTAAATGTTAAAGTGAACTTTTATGGGTGGCGTTGATGTATAATTTCCACACGATGTAATGCAGTGGTTCCCAAACTGGGGGGCGGGACCCCTATGGGAGGCCAGGAGATCGTGTTTGGTGGGACCAGAAGTGAAATTATTTCAAGGAAAATGTTTATTAATTCCCAGGGAGCAGGTACACTTAGACGAGGAGCGCTTACAAATATTTGTATCTAAAAATAGGAGGATATGTTTGGGGATCACTCATGTATTGTGACATAATCCTTTAATCTGTTATTAAAACAGCGTGTTTTATGTCACTGTTGCATTCAGGATGTACAGTTTAAGTACATAAAAAATACAGAGCCATCTATATTTTTATTTAAAGCATTCTCCTTGTTTGTCAAAACCGAGCTCCTACATTACCCACGATGCAACTCAGCACAATAATGTTATCTACAAAGCTGGGCGATAACCTAATTCTATTCAATTGTATTAGGTTGGTTGAAAGCAATAATATTAAGTTGAACCTAATATTTTTTGATATTTATTTAAACCTAATATATTTGCTTCCAAAAACTCAATACAATTATCTGTAACCTGTTAACATAATACATTTAATTCAAGTCAACATGCATGACAGTATTGTTAATATGATACGTCTTAATATGTTCGCTGGCCTCTCTGTGTCTTACCACAAGTACTGGATAAACTTCCAACATGTTTCCACCCAAACAGCAACTGGATTGTATGAAGACAATAGAGAACATTTGATAATCAAACCCTCACTGAGTTTAAGTGGAAATAAAAAGGCTTTTCGTAACAGAACAAAAGGAAATCAGTGTGGAAGTAAGTGTAGTTCATGAATTGATTAGTACTTGTTTTTTTTGTTCTTTTGTTCATGATCGTTATATTTCATTCTGCCCAAAGACAAAAACAAAGAAGTGTACTGGACTAATAAAATATCCAATATGCTAATGAACATCAAATAGCCATACATCATATGGTACCTTTATATAACAATGGGTACTTTTGCATCACAATTGGCACCATTAAGAAACAATGGCTACCTTGATGCTTGCAGCAGGGTGTGTGACATTTCTGTGATTTGAAGGGGGACAAACGTCTTCTTTGTTTCTAATTCAGATTAGCATACCGTTTCTTTTGTTGAATTACTGGTTGGTCTTGTGGAGTGGAATGCATTATTGAATATTGGCTAAATGCACTGATGTTTTTGTGAGTCTGGTTTATGTTTAATTTAATCATTTCTGCTAAATTAAGAGCAGAAACAATCTTGAAAATGTCAAAAATGGTGACTGGTAGGCTGCAGATTCTAATGTACCTGACCATATCTCTGTTTTGCTTAAGAAAGATGTGTCTATAACTGGAGTTCCTCAAAAAAGCATTTATAACATAAAAATGTCTCCTGTGTTATGTGACCAACTGAGGAGTCCCATCAGGGAAGAAGAGCCTTCAGCCATTACCTGTTCTGGTCCAAATGCACCGCACTGTGCGAATTTGTCATTGGTAGCAATAATGCCATGTTGACTTATATGCATGAGAAAACTTCAGACTTGGGCAGCGGCCAGTAGCTCAGGCGCTCCACATCACCTCAGAGCTTTACGCCTTTACATGTGTCACAGCCCCTTAAATGAAATGGACGCGGAGATGCTTCATCGTGAGTGAACGCTAAAAATATCTCTATGAGAATTAGCTATCAAGTATCAGAGGTGGGAAGTAGTGGAGTATAAATACTCTGTTACTGTAGCCTAAGTACATTTTTCTGGTATCAGTACTTTACTCCACTACTTATTTTTCTGACTACTTTTTACTTTTACTTCTTACATTTAGAACACAAATACCTGTGCTTTCTACTTCTTACATTTTGAACACAAATACCTGTACTTTCTACTTCTTACATGTTGAACCCAAATACCTGTACTTTCTACTTCTTACATGTTGAACACAAATACCTGTACTTTCTACTTCTTACATTTTGAACACAAATACCTGTACTTTCTACTTCTTACATGTTGAGCACAAATACCTGTACTTTCTACTTCTTACATGTTGAACACAAATACCTGTACTTTCTACTTCTTACATGTTGAACACAAATACCTGTACTTTCTACTTCTTACATGTTGAACACAAATACCTGTACTGTCTACTTCTTACATTTTGAACACAAATACCTGTACTGTCTACTTCTCACATTTTGAACACAAATACCTGTACTTTCTACTTCTCACATTTTGAACACAAATACCTGTACTTTGTACTTCTTACATTTTGAACACAAATACCTGTACTTTCTACTTCTTACATGTTGAACACAAATACCTGTACTTTCTACTTCTTACATGTTGAAAACAAATACCTGTACTTTCTACTTCTTACATTTTGAACACAAATACCTGTACTTTCTACTTCTTACATGTTGAACACAAATACCTGTACTTTCTACTTCTTACATGTTGAACTCAAATACCTGTACTGTCTACTTCTCACATTTTCCAAACAGCTGGTTCCTTTAGTCTGAATGTGTGTTTGGTGGCGTGAGTCATTGCGTGCCTATTGATTTGAACACGATCCGTGTATCCATCATTTCCTGGTCTTCTCTAAAGAAGAGGGACCAATGGAAACGTTGTCATGTTGCCGTCGTTCAGCATGGAAACATTCATTAGCTAACAATGACATTAGTGTTCTATTAATATAAAAGGAGGTCAGGTACTCTTCAAAAGAGCTGGTACTTTTTACTGAAGTACATTTGGAAGCCCATACTTTTTTACTTTTACTTGAGTAAAGAAGTTTAGTCAGTACTTCTACTTTTACCAGGGTATTTTTAAACACGAGTATCTGTACTTCTACTTGAGTAAAGGATGTGTGTACTTCTGCCATCTCTGTCAAGTATTGACAAAAAAATACCCAAAAATTCACAAAATGTTTTCTCAGAGACAATCATGATGGTTTACCTTGATTTTGTCTGGGCCATATAAATAAACAAGGCTCCTGCTCTCTTATTTTCCTGTCTCTCACATGCTCCCTCAGTCACTCAGGACAACATGTCCCTGCATGAAGACGCAGCCGTCCTCCACGCTCTGAAAGCAGGGCAATATCATAGACTCCCATGTTAAAATGCTCAACTTTACAGCAGAAATCAACATAAGTACACCTTTCAGCAGGGATGCCAACTTTGGGTACCTGGCTGGAGTGAGATTTTGATATCATGGGTTTAATTACACATATGCGCACTAAATGACTGCTATCGTGTGCAGCGGGACCTTAGCATATATATAGGATATATATACAATATATACAAATACACAATATTGGACACAGACTATAAAGGGCACAAAGTTTCATTCACTAATGAAAGTCAAACACATGTTTGTTTCCACTGTTTTATTGTGTGCCTGTCGCGATAATCAATTAATTGACTTATCGTACGATAAATAAAAATGAACTCGATACATTTACATGAGGATGTGACTAGCCGTTTGAAAGGATGTACGTGAATTATTATTATATATTATCATTATGTCAGTTGTCTAAAATGGTCATACAACGGTGCCAACAATATTATCGTTTATTGCAATAATTCCCAGGAAAATGTATCCAACACAATTAATTATCGTGAGGCCTATACATGAAACTTACTCCAAACTGCTAAATATATTAATTAACACACTCTCACTCTCATAAGCCGCGTTCACACCTCGTACCTCGGCACTATGTCCGCACATAGTGCCGGCACATAGTGCCCCGGACATAGTGCCTCGGCACTTATTACGTCCCCAGGGCACTAAGTACCAATCGCGTTCACACCGGAGTACTTTTCCCTGAGGGAAGATTACGCAAATGAGCCGCTGACGTCACTTCGTCTTCTTCTGCTTTGGGTTTACTGGCAGGCTGCAAACAACTTCACGGCGTATACTGCCACCCGAAGTGCCCGGCAGAAGTCCCCGGAGTTGGGGACTGGCTTCAGTAGAAGCTGCTGGGAGTCCCAGCAGCTTCTACAGAAGCCTTCCGAGTAAATCACCAGAACGCCGACACCTCCTCATCACTCCACCGCTCCCATGTTTTTGTTTGTGTTGCCATAAGTTATTCTCTCTCCGTTGGTGCGCGGGGCTAATGCTAATAATGCTAATAATGCTAATACCACAAATACAATGGCGGCTTCACAAAACTTTTCAGAGTTTTACGGGGCATGGTTTGTAATTCGCCCAGCCAATCAGAACTGGGGCACTTTTTCCCCCCAGGATAGAACCACCTCTCTAGCAGGCACTACAAATGGGGGTAAAAGTTCCCGGCACTAAGTACTCTTTTTGGTGTGAACGCAACATAAGGGGTACTAACGGAACTAAAGGGGAAAAGTACTCCGGTGTGAACGCGGCTATATACTCTGACTCTATTTTGGCCTAGTAGAACAATAAGCATCAGACTTTTACTTTTTTATCATTTCTACTGGATCTTAGATCTGCGCATGCGCAATACGGGTCGGGGATTGACCAACCGGCTCCCACTGCTCTGCTGTCTGTTAACGTTGTTAAGAGTGGTGGGGAGGGAGCGGATCGACAGCTTGAGCAGCTGTCAACTCAACATTGTAAATAACCAACCAGAAACGATCGCTGGTTCATCTTGTGTTTGGCGTGAAAATAGTTTGGGCAGCGTGAGATTGAGAGTGAAAGCGTGTGTCACACGCCAGATGCGTGAGAGTTGGTAACCCTGCTTTCAGACATGGTAAAACTAGGAAATTATTAGTATAGAGGTGGGGACTCGAGTCACATGACTTGACTCGAGTCACATGACTTGACTCGAGTCAGACTCTAGTCGCATATTTTTTGACTTGAGACTTGCTTGACTGACATTGATAAAAGACTTGACTTGACTTTGACTTGGTATTCATGACTTGAGACTTGACTTAAGCTTGAGACAGATGACTTGAAAGGACTTGACTGTTTAAAGTTAAATATTTGCGTTTGTTTTTGTAGTGAGATATTACGTTGAGTTTTTTCGAAAAACGTGATTATAGCGTCATGCGCGCAAACCTGGCAACCCACTAGAAGGCAGGAGTCTCAGTTAACATGGCAGCGGCTAGCTTTACTCCAAAAATAGTGAAGTTTGGATTCAAGGATTATTTTGTCGATGACGGTAATAAGAAGAGAACAGCGGTATGCAGGGTCTGCAGCATACAGATCAGTGACACGACCACCACAACATCCAACTTCATTCGTCACTACAAAAAAACCCACAGAGAAAGGTGCGTGAATGTGTTGTGTTAGCTAGAAAGCTAACGTTAAGCTTAAGCTACGTTAGACTTGGTTTCAAATTGATTAAGCATTGCAAAGAGAAGACAAAACGGTAAATGCACACTAGAACCGCTAAGGGATTCATTTTTGACTAACCCTGATACTGACGGGCTGTCAGGAGAGGGGGAGAGAGGAAAAGAGATGCCTCGTTTATTTCCCCTGTGTTATTATCAGAAGTTACTGTAAACTTATTATTTTATTAAAATTATATTGTTTTTGTTTGTAGAAGTGCATCATTCCTTGATTTATTGTAAAATTAATCTGAACTTTTTGATCTGTTATGATGATAAACTGAAGCAATTTCTAAATTAACCCAATTAACTGAGTTTGAAATCGTCCTACTTAGTTTATAAGGAAATTATGAAGAGGAACAAATTAAAGGATTTGAAAATGATATCTATGTAGGTGCTGACGCTGTTGGCGGTTCTAGTGTTAGCATACATTTAAGTAAAATATGTGTAATGGCAAATGCCATATACGATTTTCTTACCTGGAATTCTGCCTTTTTGAACAGACTTTTTGAGTCCTAGCTATATTGTCTGCAGTTCTAGGGTTAATATGAATCTAATATGATTGTCATCGGTCTAAATTAGATTTCAAAATATTAACTGTGTATGTAATGAAGATCATAGTGTGGGTTGAATCCATTTTCATAACCACTGTCTTTTAATTGATTTAAATGCGGAAACTGGGCTTATTCATCAGAATTTCGTATGACTTGACTTGCTTGACCTGAGCAATGACTTGACTTGACTTGCTTGACTCTCACCACAGTGACTTGAGACTTGCTTGATACTTTTAGGTCAAGACTTGAGACTTGCTCATGACTTGCACATGTAGGACTTACTCCCACCTCTGGTATACATTTCTCCTGAATTAGACCTGCTGTGTAAAAACCCCCTCTGTAGGATCAGCTGACTGTGACCCATGAGCCAAACCGCACTGTCACTATTTATCCTGTGGTTGACCTGGGCATGCTTCAGGGTGTGAATGTGTAACTGTGTGAATGTGATTAGGACATTCCAGAAAAAGAAAGCATAAGGACAATTTTAAAATGTGTTTCCCATTCACTTCCATTGAATATGTAAAGAAGAGGCAGAACATGTGTACTGCAAATTTGGAAATTGCATTGCATAACTTTAGTACAGTTTTAGGGGAATATCGCCTCAGTAGCCGATAGTCACTCGCCTGCATTAGTACATGTAACACATGAAACTAGTTATGAGTGACCTGATGGATTTGATTGCTGAAGCTTGATAGTCGTTGTACCCAGACTTTGAGAACTAAACTTCCGAGATGTGAAACTCAAATGTTCTCGCCAAGAAGTAAAGTCTGATGTGCCCTGAGTTCAATAACCTGAACGTTGCAGCTAAGAAAACTAATCCAACCAAGTTATGATTTCCAATCAAATTCAATTTTAAGGCTTTTTTTTGGTAATCCTTAGCAAGTCACTGCTTAATACAGTTACTTTGGGAAGAAATTGGATAACTCTAACTTGTGACAAACCTGCCAGCCATAATATTAAAAAAAATGTACATTGACATGTATCCATTTCTGAAGAGATGTCTACAGTCCTTGGGCCTAAAGCCTCTGCAGACAATGACTGAACAAAGAGGCGAGAGAATACGTGGGGATGAGTCTTTTTTTTTCAAATCTTGACAGGCTGTACAAATCTCACCTGAAATTGTGATGATGGCCCATACTGAGTGCTCAGGATAGCATGTCCCCGACTGACACACAGGATGTGGCTGTTTACCAGAGAGCAGATCCTCATGCTGTGGGCACCAGAATGATGGAGAACGGCTGGGTGAAGGTGTAGTCATTACACTGTCATGCATTTACGCTGCACCTACACATTCTATTGCACTCAGACTAACATCTCGAATCATTTACATTATTAATCTTAATAAAACTCAAGGGTAAGGGTAATCTGGAAGTGCTGACAAGACACAATCCACAATGCAGTTCACTGATATGAAGTGATGCTGATAAAGACCATGCATCGTGGTTGGAAGGTTTGGAAAAGATTGTAAGTGTGCCATGAGTTAAAATTATTTGGTAAAAGTCATGTTTTCAGTCAGAGCTCCAGTGTAAGCTGCAGGTTTCATGTTTGTTTTGATGCTGTCTTCTTTATTGAAGTTAAAGGTAGGGTAGGTAAGAATGGAGAAACCAGCTCGAGTGCGCTAGAATTTGAAAGTACGCAGCCGAAAAAAATCTGCCTCTTCCTTCAGACTTCCTTACAGAGCCCCTCCTCCAACACACACGAACGCGCACATGACCAATGAGGGCACGAGATAAGTTTGTGCACGAGATGGAAGGCTGACAGGCAGGTAGGCCATCCAGTTATTTTAGCCGGGCCGGCTCAGATGATTGGTCTTGCTTTTCAACATACACTGAACAAAAATATAAACACTTTTGTTTTTGCTCCCATTTTTCATGAGATGAACTCAAAGATCTAAAACATTTTCTATATACACAAAATAACCATTTCTCTCAAATATTGTTCACAAATCTGAAAAAATCTGTGATAGTGAGCACTTCTCCTTTGCCGAGATAATCCATCCCACCTCACAGGTGTGGCATATCAAGATGCTGATTAGACAGCATGATTATTGCACAGGTGTGCCTTAGGCTGGCCACAATAAAAGGCCACTCTGAAAAGTGCATTTTTGCTTTATTGGGGGGGGTCTGGGGGGGTCCGAAAACCAGTCAGTATCTGGTGTGAGGGGTAGGATTAGGGTTAGGGTTAGGGTAATGTTGTGAATCGAGTGGCCCATGGTGGTGGTGGGGTTATGGTATGGGCAGGCGATGAACACAGGCCACTCGATTCACAACATTACCCTAACCCTAACCCTACCCCTCACACCAGATACTGACTGGTTTTCCTACCCCCCCAGACCCCCCCAATAAAGCAAAAATGCACATTTCAGAGTGGCCTTTTATTGTGGCCAGCCTAAAGCACACCTGTGCAATAATCAGCATCTTGATATGCCACACCTGTGAGGTGGGATGGATTATCTCGGCAAAGGAGAAGTGCTCACTATCACAGATTTTTTCAGATTTGTGAACAATATTTGAGAGAAATGGTTATTTTGTGTACATAGAAAATGTTTTAGATCTTTGAGTTCATCTCATGAAAAATGGGAGCAAAAACAAAAGTGTTGCGTTTATATTTTTGTGTAACTTCCTTTGTCTGAATACATTTAACTGTGTCTTCATGAGTTGAATGAAAAGATCTGTTTTGATCTTCAATACCCGCCGACACATTATAATCACTCAGGATAAATATGGAGTTGTGCTTTAAAATATGATTTTCATTTCATGACTTTTTTATTGAAATGCTAAACTCAAATCAACAATTCACTATAGAGGCTACAGGTAGAAATGTTTTCAAGAGTGCAACAGTAATTAAATAACATTATCAGTGTATCAGACACCAATGTTCAGATTAAAACAACCCATATTCATTCTCTGGAGTCATTTCGATTTTTTTAATAATTCAGCATTAGCAAAAACCCTAACCCTAGCTGAACGCCCATTTCCCGTCTTTTTGCTAAGCTAAGCTAACAGGCTGCTGGCTTCGGTTCCACACTCAAAGATGGGAGGCTGTACAATTGCACACATTTTCCAAGTGTCCTCCCTCATTTGACACCCTTGTGAGAAACAATAACCCCATAAGACTCCTCTTCCTTAGCTCTGCACACATGGATGACCATAACAGGCACATTGTACTTGGACAGTGTCACTGTGTCTCTCTGTGGACTCTCTGCCTCTGTAGCGCGGGTCCCGGTGGACATGATCTCTGAGGATTTCTGAGCCTGTCAGCTGCTGCGTCAAAGGAAAGAGGGAAGGAGGAAGCACAGTTTGATGTAGCTACAGAGTTTGTGCATTACCGCTGCAGCTGCTAGTCTTCTGCAAGGATTTCAACCACATTTCTCTGGTTTTAGTTACTATTTTGTACTTGTGTAACACATCAATACTTCGAATGCACTTAGCCAAAGCAGCTGACCATGTCTGATGTTAGGATGGTCTTTCTGGCCCTGACAGTCCGGCTCACCATGGCAACACTTCCCACTGTGCGGTCCCTGCAGCTGCATTAGTCTTCTGCACACTGTATGCAAACAAGGCCTCCAGCACCCTTAAAGAGTACGCCCACAAACACACTCAGGCATACACAAGCACGCAACACAATTGTTTCCTACTGTCTCTCAGTTCTCACAAAACAACTCCATGATTTTGTTATTTTAAGCTCAGGGTTGTTTTTCTATGGAATAAAGTTAACACGATTAAATACAACTAAAATCCAGCAACAGAAAACACCTATTATTTTAAGCCCGTTTTGTGTATTTCTGTTGCTGTTTTAATATTCTTTTGAATCTTGTGGATTTATTTGACCAAAGATGAAGGATAAAGAGTTGAATCAACGCTTTGTACTTGGTTCAAAGTACTCCGGGTCGCTGACACTGAGCGAGCAGCTGCCTACAAGCCGTGCTCCTGCCTCCGCAGTCCGGACCAGAGGAGCCACCTGCTGCTGTCTGGCTTCTCTGCTGTTTTTAACAACTTTTTTAACAACTTGATGAAAGCATAGGGGACCCCTGAGGTACTTGGCCTTAGTTACACCCCCACTTGTGATTGTGACATGCTGCTAAAGATCCTATTTGTATAACTTCTCTGTAACTTTTCACATTATACTGTATTTTCTGTTTATGTATTATAATTATTTAACTGTGTGGTTTCCCGATTAACATACTGTATTACTCATTTGCATTGCACATTTGACCACTCCCATACTTGAATGACAATATTTTAATGAAATATTTGCAAAAGAAAGAACAAACATTTTCTTGTATTATATCATGCGAAATATTCAAAGAATGAAATATGATAAAATGTCTTTGTTTCCCAATAGGCTGTTATTAATAGAGATAGAGCATATTGCAGCCACTTTCAAACGGTATCGTCTTTTGAGCAGTAATTAGCTCACAATGTGTAAAAGTATAAGATTTGAATCAAAGAAATACGACCCATTTTTGCAAGAGAACCCATGCTGAAAGTCTATTTTAGTATAGAATTGTGAGGAAACTGCATTTTTTAAATTATTATGTATAACTTTATAAAAAAATGCAGTTTATTTTACTATAATAATGTGTTGAAATGCGTTTAGTACATTAATAGAAATACTTTTTTTTGCGACCTTATTACACATACTTTCAAATATATTAATCAAAAAAGGATTATACATATATTTGTATCCCGCATATTCCATTATAATTAGTCTACTATACTAAATGTAGCTCTATTAGCATATTAGAAGTATTTATTTGGAATACATATAAGTATTTATCCACGGTAGAGTTGTGAGATTGGTGTTTCCCTCGCAGAGCACAGCGACATGTGGTCATTCATGTTGATGTCAGGTTTTGAATCCAATGGTGACAAGTTTACACAGTGGAAAATAAACAGTGTCAAAATGTCCACAGAAACTCCTCAAACCACTTTCGCAGCATCCACTCTACTCTGTCCATCTGTACCCTCAATATGTTTCAATCAGTTGTGTTTTCGCCAAAATATGGCTTAATACACAGACGGGCCTCCGTCAAGTACTGGCACATTTATTGGATTGCTGCTTTAGTCTGAAGCAAGACTTAGTAGTGCACTGAGTGGAAACGATATGTACTCTACAGTGTTGGATGTAAGGATTGAAATGTATTTCAGCTAACATTGAATACATGCATATGCACTGGAGTTACACAATCATACAGTTATCCTGGACCATGTGTGCGGTTCTATTTCATTAACCAATTCATTAATTGTTTCTGGAGGTTAGAGTAAGAGGAGGAATACAGCTGTGGGGAAATCAATTCATTGCAAGAACTGGTTTAGTAGTGTGACATGTATGCAACAACATTACTCTTTTCCCTCACCCTATCCTAAGGGAGTGCATCTACATCTACACGTTGTGCCTCTCCACCTCTGTTCCTTACTTCTTACTTGCTACCCCTTTCCCTCAACCTACCCTAAGGGAGTCCATGTGCGTAGACACGTTAGTTTAGCTGCTATAGGCTTAGACTGTCGGGGGACACCTTACTCCTTCCTTCTGTCTGTCTGTACCTGTGTACTCATGTTCCGAATAACCCAGCTTCCCCCAAATTTCTTTTTGGTGTCTATCTACGCCGGGATCCTGAGTCGTGGCTGATCCTGTTGCTGCGGTCCTGTGTCCTGGATCCGGACTCCTGGATCCTCTATCCTGTGTCCTGGATCCTGCATCCTGAGTCCTGGATCCGGACTCCTGGATCCTCTATCCTGAGTCCTGGACTTCGAGTCGTGGCTGAACCAGTCTCCGCGGTCCTGCCTGACTCTCACCATACTACTTCCCTGATGGCTCCTCGTGGATTCATCTTCTTAGTACAGACACATGTATTTCCTAACATTTGGACTACCTATGTTGTAAATGTATTATCTCTTGGATTTACACACTGCATCTATTGCACGTCTGTCCGTCCTGGGAGAGGGATCCCTCCTCTGCTGCTCTCCCTGAGGTTTCTCCCATGTTCCCTTTAAACTGTGGGTTTTCTCCGGAAGTGTTTCCTTGTACGATGTGAGGGTCTAAGGACAGAGGGTCTAAGGACAGAGGGTGTCGTATTGTCATACTGATATTCTGGATAAACTGTGAAGTCCACTGAGACAAATGTAACATTTGTGATATTGGGCTATATAAATAAACATTGATTGCTTGATTGATCTGGATTGTTCATTGTTTCTTCAATCAGCTGAGTTTAAATACACTTCTATTGCATCTTATACATTACAATTCAGGGCCTTCCTCACATCACTGTAAATGCTCATTCAAACAAGAAACAAAATAAAACTCTTAAAAAACATCTTTGTTATTCGTTCCACTGTTCCAACCATCACACCTTTGGTTAGAGTTTTAAGGAGAGGCTTAACAGGTAACAGATACAAAAGTAACTGTTTTTAACTTAAACTCCCTTTTCTGCATGTTTTTGACTCTGCACATGCCTAACCAATAATAAAACATAAAGATATACTCATCTACTTCCACAAACACATAGTCCAACATGTTATCAGTTCAGGTTGTACTAATATGGACACATCATGGAGTGTGTGGCTTGTCTGATTGGTTGGATGTATATACATTACTTTTCCATGTATGTACATTAGATATAGAATAAATACATAGGTACATGACTACCTCCAATATTACCCTTAAAAAAACCACACACGCACGCACACACACACACACACACACACACACAAACACACACACACTGAGCCCCTGGTTTGTCCCCCTGCCCACTTCCTCTGCAGCCTATGGTGTTTCCGCTGGGGTGAGACAGTGCCAGCTCCCTCCCTCTGCTTCCCAGTGGGGTCCTGCCTCCCAGCATCTGTCAGGGCAGCTGTCTCTCCTCTCCACTCTGCACTGCACCATACTATGCCAGGCCTCCACACAGGATCGGGAGCTACACACACACACCCTCGCAATAATACGCACCAAGACACGATAGGACACGTCCTCATAGTGGAGAGTCAAAAGATTCTCTCAAACCGAAACGCCAGATTTATCAATTGATTCAGCGCATTGAATTACCCAAACTGCAAAAAAAGACTGCAGTCAATGTAATACACTTTCTAAATCAACGGCTTATTAAAAGTTGCTAATGTGTGATGTTTCATACAAGTACAAACAACCCTGTAAGACAGTATGTGTGTGTGCATCCAATCCGACCCTAGTAACAAACAGTGAAACCAGCAGAATCTGCAGTTTTCCCTGTAGAAACTTACATACTGACTGGCCTCACATTATTCGATTTCATTTGTTATTTATATGAATAGAGCTGGAAAGAGACTGGAGACATAACATCCAAACAGGGGAGAGAAAGAAGAAAAAGAAAAAAAAACTGCCGAGCAGAGATGAAAGAAGGAGGGGTATCTCATGTCCAGGTGTGCCAGAAGCTTCAGGAAGTAAACACAGGCACTGAGCACAGGTGCTGAAAAATGATCCTTTTCCTTGCGAGGCCCCAGCAAAACAGAGAGGGGTGTGTGTGTGTGAATTAGGGGGATTTGGGATGGGTGGGGGTTTAACTGACACTGAAACCTGGAGAATAATATGTAAAAGGAGGAGGACAGTGAACTAGTGAAGGTTGTCCGTGGCTCTAGCTTTGACTGCAAGGCTGGAATAAACCACAACCTGCTCCAAGCTTTGCCCGAAAACACCAACAAAACTGCAATCGTACACTGTGCACTCTCACAGGTAGCATGCGCACACACTCACATGCACAGACACACCAAAAAGTGTGTGCATATGCAGACAAAAACACAAACGTTTCCACTCCACCCCTCCCCCTCGGGGTAGAGGTCCATCCAACACAGATGTAGCCCTGATTAATTGGGCGCAACGCAGGGAAGTGGGTCTGGAAACTACCTGGCAATTTCCCGCAGCCTATCCTCCCCCACTACCTTCTCCCCCCCTCCTCCTTCTCACATTTGGATCACGTAAGTCAGCAGGTGGGCTGCTGGGAGGGAGTGTCTGCCGTGTGGCGTTGATATTCTGCCTGCGTCCAGCTCACTGGGCGCCCCTACATTGCAGGCACTCCCTCTGGCAATGCTTGCCTTGGCTCTGGGCTGAATGCTGGAAACGCTGAGAGTCTGACAGACTCCATGGGCGTGCGTACAGGTACACACACACACACACACACACACACACACACACACACACACACACACCACACACACACACCACACACACACACACACCACACACACACACACACACACACACACACACACACACACACACACACACACCACACACACACACACACACACACACACACACACACACACACACACAGAAACATGCAGAGAATGGACTGCTTGCCACTGCCCAGCAGAGCACATCACATAAAGAGAGAGAGAGGGAGTAACATTGGGAAGGAGACCTCAAAACAGAGATGGTAAGAGCGGAAAATGGATAGACATACTGTATTTACCTCACACTTTTTCAGTAAAGCATGTGGATTACCCAGCGGAGCACAGGGAGGCTTTTTAATGAAAGCACAGGAAGGGGGCAGCAGCTGGTGGCATGTGTTTGAGCCGGGAGGATAAGACCCCTTGCGCTGTGCTCGCCAGCCCCCTCCCTCTCTCACTTTCCTCATCTCCTAACGCCCCCTTCATCCTACCATCCTCCCCCCTCCTCCCCCCCATAGAGAATGAAGTCCTTTGTCCGTTCCACTACTGCCCGTCCTGGACCAGGGCCTGAGCCGGAGGGCCTTCTGCTCGGCCAGCACCAGAACCAGAGCAGAACCAAGTTGAGCCCCTCACAGAGCTGGCTGCAGCTCGCCTCCACAGACAAACACAAGTCCCCAATCACCCTGTGCTGGGAGAGGAAAAAGAAAAATGAGCAAAACAGAGAGAGACATCAACAGAATGTTTGGACAATACCATTGAGAGAGATGGACAGAAGGCAAAACACAGAGTGGCCAACACCACGACAGAAAGGAGAATATTTTACTCCAAAGTCGTGCAACCACAAGGTGTCTTCATTTTGAACACTGACAAGCCGAAGTCAATTATTCTCCTAAAGACATTCCAACATATTTTTCTATATTGTTAAATCACACGATTAATTTGCGAAGGATCTTTATGGCTTGTGTAGACAGGTTTTGTTAAATTAAATCAAACCGTTTTTGTTGCATTTGTTTTTCAAATCTGGATGGGAAGTTTAGTGCGCAGTGGGCGTAGATATGGGGGGCTCCACTCATCAGAAAGACTTGGTGCACAAAGACCTTGTGTCATTTCAGTAATTGGATCTGCATCACCTTGTTGCCCCACAGACCTCAAACCAACACTATATCCCCATAAGCTTCTGAGCATTCACACACAACACTCAGCAACAGTTTGGACAAACTAGAGTTGTCTTTGCTCTTCTTCTCTGTCCCCACAAAGCCCCTGTTTGGCTTTTGTACACATCTTCTTTTTTACCACTTAGCTTTATTTTTGTTTCTGAAGGAAACCAGTCTTTTCATGTGTACAGCCAAAGTGGCTGTGAGCTCTCACGCTAACTCCTGAGATCTTCCTGTATTGATTTCAAACAAGCTGCTGCTCTCACTTCCGGTAACAGATCAGTTCTTGTGCACAGGAGAGGATTATTCCCAGGCATAAACATATACTATATTCCCACTGCCAGCTGTTCAAAACAGTGAAAACCACAACTGATACACCTTCCCTGAGTTGGCTTTTACAGTATGTTAGAGTAGCAGAGGTGTGGTCATGAATTTTAAATTTGGTCACTCCAGTCACGACTTGGCAAAATCAAAAAAGACCTGCAACTTGACTTAAATTGTAACTGCACTGATTTTTTGACTTCATTTGTTATAGTGCCCGACATGAAACTACTTGTGACTTACAACACGGGCATGGGTCGTTGCCATCAAGCTATTAATTTAGCTTAAACTTAATTTTCCTGTTTAAACCATTGTTAATGGTAAATGGACTGTACTTATATAGCGCTTTATCCAGTCTTTAAGACCCCTCAAAGCGCTTTACATGCTACATGTCATTCACCCATTCACACCCATTCATACAGAGCAGTGCACCTTACTCTAGGACCTAACATTCACACACCTTCACACACCGTTGGCCATGCCATCGGGAGCAACTCAGGGTTAAGTATCTTGCCCAAGGATACATCGACATGTTGACTGCATGGGCTGGGATCGACCCCACAACCTTCTGGTTGAAAGACGACCGCAATCCCTCGCAGCCACACTCGCCGCTATCCATGCTATTCATGCCATTAATTCCCACCATGTTATTTTCTTGATGCCCTTTGTTTGAAACAATTCGACAGTATCAAATCAGGGAGGAGAGAACCATGAAAAACTAATGTTTGGTTACTGAGCGACAGTTGGATAAAAACTGTACCAAAGCAAATATCGTTTTCAAACATAAACTATGCGGCGAAAACTAAATGCAGAATCCAAAACGTGCCGAAGCTTACAGACGGGAACGCATTCTGACTTGTTTAGGGCTCAAAACTAAAAGTTTCGGACTTCAAACTAGGCAGTCTTGGCTTGGGACTTCTCTCTCCGGACATTGGACTGGTCAAACTTGACTTGGAACGTGTGGTTCTTGACTTTGAACTTGTTGTTCTTGACTTGGGACTTGTCATTTTTTACTAAGGAATTGGTCGTCTTGACTTGGGACTTGTAAGTCTTGACTTGAGACTTGTCAGCCTTGATTAAGGACTTGCCTGTCTTGACTTGGGACTTGTCAGTTTCTAGGCCAAACTTAGGAATTTCTCTTCTTGACTTGGGACTTTTCAGTCTTGACTTGTGAATTGCCGGTATTGACTGGGGGACTGAGATCTTGTCAGTCTTGACTTTAGAAATGACTTGGGACTTGTCAGTCTTGACTTGTGAATTGCCAGTATTGACTGGGTCAGTCTTGACTTTAGACATGACTTGGGACTTGTCAGTCTGGACATGGGACTTGTGGATTTGTGGATGTGACTCAGAACTACTCGGTTGTCTTGACATGATCATTTTAAGTCTCGACTTAGTACTTGAAAGTCTTGACTTAGGACTAACTCAGGAATTTGTCGTCTTGACTTGTGAATCGTGGTATTGACTGGGGACTAGGGGGTCTTAACTGAGAACTTGTCAGCCTTGACTTTAGAAATGACTTGGGGTTTGTTGGTTTTTGGATGTGACTTAGAAATCGGTTGTCTTGACATGATCATTTAAAGTCTTGACTTGGGACTTACGTGTACTTGCTAAACAATGCTGTTTGCAACTAAATATCTCGAAAACAGCATCTTCTTCACCAAAACAAAGTCCTCTTCTTGTGTTGAGCCAGATGTTTTTGTATCAGGGGAGAGGCTACAGGTGGTGTCACAATACAAGTACCTTGGAGTCATGATTGATTCAACACTCAATTTCAAGGCTCATGTTAAAAAGGTATGTAATAGGGTCAAATTCAGTCAAATGATAGGTTCACCAGAGATTACCTGTCAATTAAGGCATCACTGATGTTCACACACTATGATTCTCTCACACATCACCTACTTTTTAACGACCTGGACACATGCCAGTACAGCTACATTAAAACCACTGGAGTCATTGTACAAACAAACACTCAAAACACTGGACAACAAATCTGTTTATTCACATCACTGCCAATACTCCAAAAATACAACTTGTTGAGCTGGGAAAACCTCATTAAACATGCACATGCTTGCCTTTTTTACAAGATTGTCAACGGTCTGACCTCACCTCCTCTTAGACCGTTTATTAACATACACACAACTGCAACTAGGATAACAAGAGGTGCAGCGAGAAGAGATTGCATTATTCCACTCAGAAAAAGTTATTTCAGTCAGTTTTAACATGCTCTTTTGTTTTATTTTATTCATTTTGTTTTATTGTTCTGTCTTTTAAATTGTTTCATTTAAAGCGGACCTATTATGCTATATTGGAAAAATATATTGTAGGGCCATTGTAGCCATGCCTCATACTGCTCATACCCCTCTTTTGCAGCCCTGTTAGCTTGAAAAAAAAAAGAAAAAAAGAGGAGGCGGAGCTAATGCCTGATCAGAATTCTACCGGAGATAAAGTTAAATTCTACTGTGATAAAACGCCATCCTGTTCTAAACCACATCAAAAATTATTTCTGAAACAGTATGGAGCTCAAATGCTTTTTCTGTTGCGGGTTTATCACAAGGTGAGTTCCTTTTTTTATTTCCTGCTTTTTTACACACAAACTCACAAACACATGTGCTCTCTACAGTACAGGTTAGCTCTGGAGTGTTGAGTGTTGCTAATGTAAACAAAGACGAGATTACGTCCAAAACACGTCAAGCATTGTTTCTGATAGCAATTTTCTGTGGGTCCGCTGCCGATTTGATGTCAGATCTGCAGTAAATCTGTATCCGCTCGTTGTACACCTGTTTTTAAAATATTTGGGTACGGAGCAAAAGAGAGAGGGTTTTATTTTCTGACGCTGCGTGAGTTCCCAGACGCACCGGGTATAAAAGACATCACAAAGTGCATTTTGCATGATAGGTCCCCTTTAAGTATTCCAGTAATGTGTGTTGCATGTTTTAAATGTATCGTTTAAAATGAAATGTGTTTTAGGTTGACTTTTAAAATCTGTCCAGGGACTACAGATGAAAAATAGCCTCTTGGCTAACTGGCACATTTACAGAAATGTTAATTAACGTGCGCTGTCCCTGTTAAATGAATAAATAAAATAAAACCTTGGTTGCATGACTGTAGAGAAGCAGGTGAACAAATAATAGTCATATCATTTTGTACATCCTCATCTCAGATACATAATTGAATTTTGAGTGAAGTTTGTTCCATAGGGAGTTCAGACTGCGGCCTCAGAGCCTGGAGCAGGTGGGCTGTGTGAGTCAGTGGGGGGGCATGGACCTGGTTGAAGTACTTGTCTCACTACTTACCCTAACCCACAGAGTGCACTGAAAACCTATTTGCAGTCATGTGCAATATAATTTACTTCCTGCTAACCTTGGTGAGTGTAAACATCATTAGACATGATATTGTGTCTGCACTGCTACAGTATGGTGGCATGAGGCAGATTAGTCTACTGCCAGGCTGTTGCATATTGTAGAAATAAGATGAACACAACTTCCTACAACCTTTTAGAAGCTGTACTGTGTCGATAAACTTGGCTCTGTTGTAATCACGTTGCTGCCTCAATATGACCTTATGTACAACACGGCTTCACTTAAAAGGCCTACAAACAAATTGGGGGTTATAGTATTGTGTTTCATCCCTAAAATGTTTTAAATGTTCATTATCCTTTCAACTTCTCTGTTAGTTCCTGTTTCAGATTTCTTATTCCGAAAATATTCAGTGTCAAGGAGAAGAAAAGGCAGACATCAAAACACACACTTTGAGTCAGTGGATGTAAAAAAATATATTTCCAATTCCAGTTACAGAAATATAATGGGCCATCAAATGTAATTTCATGTTATTATAGTCATGCGTTTCCCTTCATGCTTGGGTTTCACTTCTTTAAAGCTTTCACCAGTCAGCAATACAAGTATGTTTAAAACCCATTATTTTATTGTTACTAAACTTCACCTTTGAATGATTGGCACATTTTTCAAAGTTAAATCGTTTAAGAATAACAAGGTCTACGGGCACCTGAATGGTTCTCTCATTGAATGGGCCACCTTCTTATCTGTCCCTCCTTTTAATCTCTCACTATGTGTGTACATGGTCAGGTATGTGTGGGAACATTTTGTTTCATTATCTGGATAAGTGCGATCATTGTTCCCCGATCTCTGAACGCAACGTAGATATTCTTTTGTGGGGTTGCTGCAAAGATATCTTTGGTATTGAGCAAATATGTTTAACTTATTTTCTAACTTTTATACTCTAAGAGGTGACTGTTTGAACTAACCTTTCTGGTTTTTACGTCACCACTTGAGCCCATTGTTCAATTTCCAAGGGACTTGAATGTCTTGCTTTCTTTATACTTTGACATCTTATCCTCCTTTACCCTCATAAGCAGCTTCAAGGAGAAGACTCGTGACCACCTCCGAGGCGACTCCAATGATCATGAGCCTGTGACATCTATTTCTGGAGACCACAGACGTTGGATTGGTCACAGTTTTAGGGAGTGAAAGCTGGCTCTGTTGATCCCGTGACTCAGGTGCTAAGAGTGCCCCCTAGAGACAGGGGAAGTCATTACTAACAGTCCCTGATGATGATGATGATGATGATGAGGATGATGATGATGATGATGACGACGATGATGATGGACCACAGTCTTTCCTCCAAGGCTCTTGAGGTCCTTTCACACATGCTCCCTAAGAGAGTATTGAATCCTTGTCCTGCTGCACATCAGAGCATGGCAGGGAACAGCATCCACGCATGGCAACACCAGCCCAACAACCATCTCCTAGCAACGCACGTCCTTTGCCCCAGGAGGAATCTGGAGGTCTCTGCTGTAGTCACACCGTACATTTCCTGCAGGGCAATCAGCTTTTTCCTCATCTCTTCTCTAACCCTCTCACTCTCGCTCTACCTCTCTCTGCTTCTCTCATCCAAATACTTCATTCCAACTGGCTGAGCTGTTTTGGAAGGAGTTTCTCTTTGGATGAAAATAACAAGCCTTCAAATATTGAAAAAAGCGGGGGAAATGAATTAGCTTCAATTCTTTGAAACTGATTGGGAAAAAAACACAACTCAAGCCAAGATCCAACTTTTTTCACAATGATCTTAGAGATTCTGGGGATTATCTGTCACCATTTCTACAGTTGTATTTACTTGTCTGACCAGAAATATTAGTCGTTTCTGTACAGTGACAGTACCAGTCGTGCCAAAAGAAAAAGTTTCCCATGACCTTGCATGACCTTTTTTGACTGCTCTAAGAAACAAAGCATAAAAAGGATAAAACTCCAATAAGCGTTCATGTGACAGAAAGCACATAATGGAAACAGGCTCTGCACGCAACTGCCAGCGTGCGTGTACGTTTCCCCTGCGTGCTAGTGCCTTCCTCCCAGACCCACAAACCACCGTTCCCACAGTATTCCCATGACTCCCGGCTGCTCCCCCTCTCTTCCCTCGGAGGGCCCAGACTTCACCAAAAGGCAGGAGGGCTGCGTTGGCGAGCAGCGAGTTGCTCGAGCCCACCTTCCTCACATCTGAGAACCTCTGTGAAATCCTAATCCCCAGAGCAGGGTGAAGCGCAGGCCCAGCTTGCCTGACCTCTCCGGTTGCCATGGATACAGCGCACTATAAATAAAACAGAGGGGGCTTTTTTTTCTAGCAGTTTGGCAGGGCTGTGTGGCCTGCTCACTGGTGGGGCTTATTTTCTCTCTCCCTCCCTCGTTCTGTCTCTCCTCACTCTCATTCCTCTCCCCCTTTCACTTATTCTCTCAATCATTGAGTGTACGTCCTCTTTCTCCGTCTTGTGCTTTCTCCTCCTCTCATTGCCTCCTTCAATACTTTCATTCAACCCTTTCAAACCAGAACACCTGTATCAGGGCCTTACCTGAATATAGATCCATTTGATTCTTGCAAAACATGGCGGTTTAACAAGCCATTGTTCAGATAAAGAAAGTAAACACACAGACGGGCAAGTTGTATGGCTGGTAGCAATTTACATCCGTCAAGTAAACACACAAAGGACCAGCTCAACTGAGGCCAAGTTCGTGAAATGGAGGACCTTTTTCTTCCTGGGTTCAGACCGACATTGAGAGAGGCTGAGCGTGCGCTGCAGATTTTTGTCTGGCACGGCAAATCTCGGGAGGCTGGAAAATAATTTGGTCATGGCTGTGGGAGGTTGATGGGAGTGGGAGGCTTGAGGGTGATGTGGGGGAGAAGGTTTGAGGGGTTGGTGGAAGGAGGAGGGGGTCGGGTTTTGACCGTCTCGCTGTGGTGAAAACATGCTTGACACTTCATTCCTTTCCAGTTAATGTGGAGCGGACTGCAGGATGTTAACCCTCTGCCTCCCTTTGGATGCTCCGTCTCCCCTGTTGCACAATACCCCGTCCTCACAGCACTTCCTGCTTCACAGAAACACTACAACACAACCACAGAAGAAATCAGGCCTGCCAGTCGTGGGTGGGACAGTATACATTATTTTCCGGCGTCACGTCTACATTAGCCGAGTGTAATATTGTGAGACTATATGACAGGCCTCCTCAGAAGCTGTCATGCTGGTTTGAAATGTTGACCATCACATGCCAGATACTCTCAGGGAGAAATGTGAAGAGTTAGCCACATTTCCTGGACCACCTGCCTGTAATAAATTACACAAAAGACAAGAACGGCACCAGAAAACATCCACTATGTTGCCTGGGAGACATGAGGTCACATGAGAGGATGACTCACAGAAACCCAGAACTACGTTAAACACCAACACCATTGAGTGGCCGACCATCATGGCACTCTTTGAAGGATTAGTGTTGTGTCAGTGCACAAACGCCAGTGAGACGGTGCCCTTGGTGAAAGACAAGTATACAGTTAAACTTAATGGAGCCGGAATCAGATACCTCAATAAGAATCAACTTTAGAGGTATTCTTTTACCACACACACACACACACACACACACACACACACACACACACACACACACACACACACACACACACACACACACACACACACACACACACACACACACACACACACACACACACACACACACACACACACACACACACACACACACACACACACACACACACACACACACACACACACACACACACACACACACACACACACACACACACACACACACACACACACTCAACCTGAGTCTGACCATGGGTGTAGTGCTGGTGTGTGTGTGTTCATGCGGACCTGGAGAGTAGGGAGTTAATTCAGGCAGGGCTGTGGCAGTCCTCCTGCCCCTCAGCCAGATTAATCATGCAGGAGAGACACAGCAGGCCCCCCGTTCATTCTGCCTGGGGGTGAAGCTGTGCCCGCATACTCTCCGTATCACATGGCCCCGGCCCCCCTCCCTACTCGCTCTTTCTCTCTCTCTCTACTGGGGGTGCTGTGGATGGGTCTGGGGGAGGAGAAGGAGGGGGGGTTATTGGTGGTGTGGTGGAACGCCACAGCACGCAGCATAGCTTTTTCTTTCTCTCCACCGCACTGTTGGTTTTTCTCCCCCCTTCACTTCTTCTTTTCTGTGGGTGGGAAGCAAGTGAGGCAGGAAGAAGAAAAAAAAAAAAAAGGAGAGAAACAGGCGTCCATCTCTCCTGCGAGGAGAGACAACAACAGCCTTTTTTATCTCCCATCGGAGGGCCCTGACGACAGCAGTGGCCAGGCTCGGTGGATGAAGAGGAGAAGTGTGAGGGGAGGGGGGGGGGGGGGGGGGGTGTGTGGGGGGGCATACCAAGGGACTTGCCACAGATATCTCCTGGAAACTGCTCGACGATGTCTGTGCGCATCAGAGAATAGCCAGAGCCATTGTTAGGCTCATTGGGAAACGGAGATATGGGCGGCATCTCGCAGTTGTCTGCTTCAGCGTTTTGCGTGTGCTTTAAAGTGAAAATCATTCATATACAAGTCCTTATAATGAGCCTATTTCATTTGATTGTAAACAGTGCATGCACATATTGCTTCCCTGTGAGCTAGTGGCACCTCTATGAGGGCCTACACACATAGTCAAGAAGATCCATCTATTTGGACAGGAGGGCATTGTGTGAAGGTTTTTCTAGCAGAGACATATCACTTTTCCTGTGATGTGACACACGGGACGTTTTGAAATAATGAAGTATTGACTTTGCACATGGGAACATACACACATGCGTTTCGCTGGACAAAGTAATGATTTAGCATATGCACACATGTTGAACAGCAAGGTTTTAAATCAGCTTACCATATTGAGTGGGAGCAGTATAAACTTTGAATGGTCTTTCCCCAGATGAGAAGTGGTGTACAGGACAGGTTAATAAGCCACACGTTCACCGCATTTAAAGGATATCTTTTCCCATCAGTTAAGTTCAAACAAGCTAAGCGATTGAACTGTGTTGCAATTGTTTTACTCCTAAACTCTCGATACAATCAATTATTAAACGTGTCTTTTCTTTGTTATTTCCGACCAGCATGAATAGGAAAATGAAACTTATCTCAAATAAATGTTGCTAAAAACCTGCTGTTTGTACTCAAATTCTGAATGAATATCAAGCTCCAACCCAGCGAGTCATTCCCAACATTTATGTTCACACATTCTCCGTCTCTCTCGACTGTCACTTTCAAATAGACGCACACAGTGCCAAACATAATCTTGACAAACTAACAATAGTCATATTCATCAGAGCAGCAGGTTGTCAGATGTTTCTAATGTCTTCTTGAAAAAAACAAAGAGGAATCTCTTCTAGGATCTGATCTGAAGGCGAAGGGGGGGGGCACATCTGGTTCCAGATGCAGAACATATCCTAATTAAGCTTCTTCCTATTCCCATTCGTGACCGAAACAATGACTGGTAATGAAAACAAATGTGAAAGTTTGTTCAAAAGAAAGAAATAAAACCATGATGGTGCTGTTTTGGAGAGACTGAACAATTGACTGTCACATCACACACACACACACACACACACACACACACACACACACACACACACACACACACACACACACACACACACACACACACACACACACACACACACACACACACACACACACACACACACACACACACACACACACACACACACACACACACACACACACACACACACACACACACACCTTACCAAGCCTTCACCCTAAAATTAATGACCTCCAATTTGTCCCCATAAGGGAGGCGAGTCCCCACACGTGACTATGTAAACAGATTTAGTTCCCCACAAGTATAGTAATGCTAGGACACACACCCGATTTTCTTAAACAAATACACCTACTGCAACATTGGCTGAGTTTACAGCAATCTGAAATGGAAAATAAAGATATCAAATGTAATTTATGCCTCAGAAATTTAGAATTAACCGATTGTTCATATTAATATCAGAACAAAAAACATGTGGGTCTGCTAAACATTTGATTAAATACTGGCCCTTGTGATAGTTGTGGTTTTGCTTTCTAATCAAAGTTTCTCGATTAGTTAAACATTTTTTTATCTCAGTTTAGAATTATGAGGATTGAAGCTACATACAGAGACAAAATAATACAAAACAAAAGATTCAAGGTGTACAAGTTACACAATTTTATTGTTTCTTTGATTGCACCATACAACTTGACGTCAAAGATAAAAATGATCTCATTGTACAAGTGAGCATTGTAGTAATATTCCATTACAAAATGTCTTTCTCCCTATAAAAAAATGTAAAAAGGAAAAAGTACAACCAAACCTCTCCAAAATAGAACTGAAAAAATTGCAAAAGAGTAACACCGAGCAGGATTATTTGGCAGCGACTGTCCAACATGAGCCACTGGGATGGACAGACAAGGCATTTGGCGCTGTCATGGTCCACAACAGGTCGCAGCCAGGCTCCTGCCAGGTGGCACAGGGACACATACATTGCATTGTGACAAATAAAAAACCCTGCAGTATTCCCAAAGAGGAGACAGCCACATGAAGGAGGACCCTACTGTGCCATATTCCAACCCATTATGTCTGCCCATGCCTTGTCCTGTGTCTCTATATGAGCTCAAACTGACTCATAAGTGGTCGAAAATGTCATTGGTAAGTAAACAATATTGTATAGGATTTGTGTATTTTACAAAAAAATTAGTTTCCCCACATTTTACACCAAGTGGAAAGCATCGACGTGTGAATACATGTGACAGTCATTTCCCTGGAAAAATACATTGCGAATAATTGCTTTGGAATTTCTTTCCCACAAAGAGTGTGTACAGTACTGCAGCATCCAAAAGAAAAGAAAACCATTACATTCAAGCATTTCCATTGCTGTGCTTTGGGAGTGATGGAAACATTGCCAGTTTCTTCTCTTTTTTTATATTTGGAGTTCTCTATCCCATTATCCCACTGGCTGAGGCTCCATGTTAGGGGTCCGACATTGTCCAGTGTGGCTTTGTTTGAATCTGTGGGATTCAGCTGTCGCCTGTGCATCAGTGTGTGAGGATTACCTGACAGTAGGTGTGGTCGTTAGACGCAAGTGGCTTGGCTTGGTGGGGAGAGTAGGCTTGATGGCGCGAGGGGGGGTCTTTGCGGGGGGTGTAGTGCTTTCGGTGCTGAATGATTTCATCAGCTGAGCCACCCGGCCGCGCCCTGCGCAGGTTGCAGCCCCCCCCGACGACGCGCCCCCCACCGGGGCAGCCCTCTTAGACGGTTCTGATGCACCTAGATCTGAAAAAGAGAGATAAAACAAAAATAAAAAAAACAACTCCATGGGCGACATTCTGACTCATGCACAGAGAAGTGATTACATTTTTTTATTTTATTTTTAAAATAGGAAAGCATTTTTTCCACTCAAGCTTCTGCTTTTTGTGGTTTTCCCTTTCCTGTAGTGTGTTATATAGATTTGTGTGCATGTAAATGGTCTGCAAAGGCTAAAATCACCAAATTCACTCACACACTCCCCCCCTTGATTGTGTTATTATGAGAGTGCTCTCATACTTGTTTGATTCTGAAATTGTATATATTTATATAAATGTCCGCATCTGTAGCCTGTTATTGTCTCATTATACCGCACTGTCAATGAATTAAAAGTAAATATATAAGTGGTCATGAACACATCTGTCCATCAGACAGAGGGCTGTGCCTCCTGTCATCATTAATGGACGTCTCTTTAAAATGACCGCTCAGAGGAGAGGAGTTCTCATTTCTCTAACCGCCTGCTGCTTCCCCTCCTCTCTCCTCAGGTTCCCCTCCTCAGTCCTCCGCTCGCATCTCCTGTGGGCGGGACTAAGTCTCGAGGAGGGGAAATTAGAGAATTGAGAAGCCTGTATTATACGTGATTGGTAAACCGCTTAGAGACCGCCCCTTAGCCTGTCACCACAGAGCCGACCAGCTAACCAATCAGAGCATACTGAGCTCTGGTTTCAGACATAGGGTGAAAAGAGGTGCTGCAGCACAGGCTTTATGAGAAAAATAAAGAGCTTTTTGAACATCAAATGTAGAGGCACACGATACAAATATGAACCTGTAAATGAGCAGATTAGGGCCCCTTAATTTCTTTTCAAAATTGGCTTATTACAAAAAACTCATTCCAAAACACATTTTTCAGAACCTTTAATTCTAAAAATTGTATGAATATATTTTAATATTTGTTTCTTAAATACATTTTCCGTTTCTTCCTCCAGAATAACACTTTTAGTACAAAGCGATTGCTTCATTAGCATTTTCTCTCAGTGTTTCTCTTCAATGTGCAGGGATGATTCTTTGGGCCGTCTCAAAGGGACTGCACTCTACAGCAGGGCATTGCTGCGGATGGAAACACAACACCTTTTGGGAGAATAAGAAATCCAGGTGAAAAGGAGTTTAAAACCGATAAACCATGAGAGTTTCCCTCAGCACATGCTGTTGTTGCAAAAACAGGAATGAAGTGTTCCCACATCACCCGATAATTTCCTCTCTGCAAAACCAGCGCCTACTTTTCTCCTCGCTCTTTACTACCTGCTTTTTTGCTCCTTTTCATTCGTCTCCCTTTATCCCACTCTGGCTGAGCAGAGGTCATCCTCAGTGGAAGTGTACAGGGACACAGCTGGGTGTAGTTGGTGTGTGTGTGTGTGTGTGTGCGCGCGCGCGCGCTTTCTGAGGTACTGTGTTTGGAAGAGGGTGTAATTGAGGGAGGAATGGAGGGAACAGGAGGGAGGGAGGGAGGGCCACAGGGACGGCAATGGAGAGCAGACAGACGCTGCTCAGACACCAGAAGGCTTGAGGAGCCACATATTTTTAGCGTCATCCCTGGGGGACAGAGATATGTGAGAGCGCCCGCGTGCACGGCTACACACAAGAACACACACTCTCATAGTCACACACAGACAAAGTGAAAACATGCACAAGCGTTCACACAGTTTGTAAAAGTTGAATTTTAAACACACACATTCTCATGTTACACTCAGGTCTGTGCATGTTCACACACACAGAAAGGGAGACACACACATTTGCACAGTCCTCCTGCTCATTGGATTCAGTCACGCAACACACGCACACGCACACACACACACACGCACTCCTGGGGCCAGGAAACCTTTAAAGCTCTTGATGTCTTGTAGCCATGAGTGCACGGAAGACCTAAAGTTGCCTTTAAGCTTGTGTTATTGTTTATTGTTGTTTACTTTCCTTTCTCTCGTCACTCTCAGTCTCTCTCTCTCTCTCTCTCTCTCTCTCTCTCTCTCTCTCTCTCTCTCTCCTTCCCCCTGTGGCTTTAACACCTCCCTCCACCTTCCTCTTCATCTCCCCCTGTCTTGCCATGCCTTCCTCTGCCCCATGACCCGCAGTTCCTGTGTTAATGTCCTCTTGCCGCGCTGCGTGGGCTTGCCTCTGATTGTCTCGTTGTGTTGTGTGGTCACCACGGAAACCTTGGATAGGCTCCAGCAATTGAGGCTGACACACATTAAGGCACGCACCGAGCTCACACGCAGACACACACACACACACTCGTGAAGATACGCAGAGGCGCATACACACTCGTGGTCAGAGAGTTTTTTTAGCTCCGAGCCTTGGTGCAGGTCTGAGAGGAATGCTTAATGGAGGGACAGAAAGTGAAGCAGAGGGAGAGGGAGGATTGGTGTTATCGTCATTGGACTGTGGTAAATAACACATTTATATACAGAGATTTGTATATAAATGATACTGTTTGTCTTCTTTGAAGCAAAACCTCATGCCCTCCCACAGGTAACCTGACGAACCCGTCTTATCACACCCAAAAACTGCTCAAACCCCACGCCTTTCTGCCTGAAAGTCTCCCAAGCAGCTGCACTCTTAGCCCTGTCAGCAGAAACAGTCATTAAATCTACCTGTGAAAACACCTATTAAAATGAAAGGGAATCTCTGCATTAAATCACTCGTCAAGATTGATTAATCTCCCGTTTGAGCCTTCAAGCGCCACTCCTCACATCTCAGTCCAGCTCGTAAATGTACAGGGAGACAAAGGAGGTGGGGGCGGGAAGCAGTGTCACTGACCAGGCTAGCACAAAAATTAAAGACCAATCTATCTCTTTAAAGACCTCCACGTCTCTGGCAGAAAGAGAGGAGGGGGGGGGGGGGCTCGGACGAGGGGGGTGGGGGGCTGAAGTGGGGCAGAGGGCAGAATTCCCGAGCAGCATGTCTGTGGACTGAAGGGCAGGGAGGAAAGGGTGTGTGTGTGTGTGTGTGTGTGTGTGTGTGTGTGTGTGTGTGTGTGTGTGTGTGTGTGTGTGTGTGTGTGTGTGTGTGTGTTGAATCGAGGGGGGGGGGGCCCCTCCTGTGTGGGGGCTGGGGCCCCTGTCACTTATCAGCTCTGGCTGAGCGTCGCCCAGGGCTAGAGTCGGGAAGCAGCGCTGGAATGTGTGTCCTTCCCTCTGAAGGTGAAGAGAGAGGAGAGGAAAGCCGACCGACAGACAGACGAACGGTTTCTAAACATGAACGCACGCACACACACATATGAACACATACCGCCAGCTGCTGGAGATTGATACACTTTCATATTCACGCATATATGCTAATATTATATGACACAAACACACTTGGACTGACCCCTGTTATCTGAAGTATGAACTATAATACGTGGATTCACTTTCATGCAGATGACACCTAACTTTAGACAAAGCTTAAAGTGGTCGATTGGGCTCTCATTTTCAGATTATAATGGAAAAATGCCAGGTGTTTTTGAATGAGTAGATTGGTTAAAACGCATTTTAACCCAGATGTTATGTGGGCTGGGAAAAAATCTATTATGTTTCCTCCTGAGGGAGTTTGCAGTTCATTAGGTCAACATTGACAGCATAGTAAACACTTCACGACATGTAACGCTGAAAAGCCAAATAGTGAAGGAGAGATAAAGTAAATACACACTGCGCTTAAAATATCATTGTTTAAAGTGTTTCTATGATGCAGTTCTGTAATACCACATTTGACTATTTAGATCTTGACCTGCCTGTCGTCAAAATACTAAATAAAGTTATGACATCTTGAATCTTACTTTTCAGATAACAAAGTAGACTACTTCAGATCAAATTCAAACTATTCTATCTACTATCATAAAACTCTTTCCTGATATTTGACGGTGATGACAATAACCAAAACGTAACTCGTACGTGCTTTATTTTATCAATTGTTCATTCAATCTAATAAAACTACATTTCCAAACGTTGTGCTACTATGGCAACCATCACATTCATTATTAAATTCATCTTTTCCAACTGTTGTGTGGGACACCGTCTCTCCTCGCAGGAAGCAGGAATCCTTGTCATTACCACATTCAAAATAAAACGGCCGAGGCATGAGTCCTATCCTAATCGGCCTCCTCCTCGTTTTGAAACAAGCATCCTGCCATTGTCAAGGACAGACACACCGTCAGTATTCTCTGTCCACAGTCAAGACACATTTATCCAGCAGTGTTCGGCCCACCTCAACTCCCACCACACCAGCTGTTCCTTTCCCTTTCTTTTCCTCTCCGTTCATCTCTCTGTTATGCATTGCCCTGGTTTTGCCCACTGGTGTCATATCCAGCCACCTATGTGGGTGCACACACATAAACACGCCGGTGCAACCATGATTCATTGGAATTATATATTTTTCTTTCTTCATTCTTTGCAGGTTTTAGTCATTTCTATTGTCTGAAAAATGTTCCCGATCCAATCGACAGATCAGCGCCGAGCTCTCCGCACGTGTGGTAGGCGCAGAAATTCACTATGTGATTCTTCAACTGTATGTTCTGCCAAAATAAGCAAACATGATTTCATAAATACTTCCAGAATAATGCCTCTTCGGGATAATATTAGGAGCTTGGTAGCGCTCTTCTGTCTGGCTTCTGTAGAGTTTTGCCCGGCCTCCAAAATCTACAATAAAGTGCCAGAAATGTTCAAAAATGAAAACTAAAGAAAGGAAGAAAGTTTGAGGATTACAATGTTAGAAAACATGCTAGCTGTTGTGGTATGTTTTTCTGAAGGAAGTGATCTGAAGGAACATTCACTCATTTCTTTCTGGGAAAATGATAACATGTCAATTCCTTTCTAATACAGCGTTAATTTGAAACTACCTTATTAAACTAGCCAATGTCCGGCAGTGGCTCAGTCAGTAGGGGCTTGGACTGGGAGCTGTAGGGTCGCCGGTTCAAATCCCCGACCAGACCTAAAATATGGAGTGTGGACTGCTACTTGGAGAGATCCCAGTTCACCTCCTACCCTGCCGTGGTGCCCTTGAGCAAGGCACCACCCTCACAATAGCTGCCCACTGCTCCTGGTGTTAGGATGGGTTAAAAGACACATTTCACTGTGTGTGCTGTGTGCTCTGCATGTGTGGCCATTAAAGAGGGGTTTCATCCCTCCCAATTCTTCGAAAGCATGATCTTGAGCCAATGAGGCAATGCTAGTTTTGACTCTTAACCAGAGTGACACCTTTCCCACAGAGTCTTAATTTGTATACAAGCTGTACTTCTGTTTTCCCATAGCCTCCAAGAACAGTTGCGTGTGTTTGCAGTGGGCTGTAGGATGTGCACTTTTCCAGCAGAGGGACCCTATGGATATCATGTTCTCCATCCAATTGGAGTGTTTCTATTCAGTATCACTGTTTTCCACTGGATGGCGCTAAGTTCACCGCTTACAGTCCTCATGTTTCTAAATAACTGGGTCACTGTATGGTGAATGAGTGTTTGGTCAATTCATTACATTACATTACATTGCATTTAGCTGACGCTTTTATCCAAAGCGACTTACAATAAGTACATTCGACCAGGAAGACACAACCTTGAAGAAAACAGAATCATATAAGAACATCAGGTTTCAAAGAGCCAATCGTTTCAAATTCATGAAATTGGTTGCTGTGTTCAGACAGGAAGTCGGGGAATCACAAAAATGAACTAGAAGTAATGTGCACAACATGCTGTAAGAACAATAACCATATCGAGGCCTTAAAGAAAACAATTCTGACTCTAAACTAAGAGCAACTGCATGGGGAAAAGGCAGGGATACGCAAGAAATACAGACCACATGATACACACAAAGAGAGAGGGAAAAAAGTCAGTTTCCACTGGTTTGTGAAAAACTGAGTGAAATGGGATCAGCAGTTTAATGTCATGCGTTGGAGTTGGTCCGTTCTGCCACCACCGTCCCCGAGGACAAAGTTACCTGCTTCAACCGGTTTTAATGATGATAATATATATACTCTTGTGTGCAATCTACTAAAATATACAGATATTATTTAACGCTCTGATGAATGTAAGCGAACATACTCCTCTTCAAAAAGTAATGCCTCTCATATTTAACTTTCGTAAAACTATCTGATGATATACAATTTGACATTAAGTGAATGCAGTGTTCATTCAATTATTGTTTTGGGATACAAGGTAACACTAACATATTAACACATAGTAACACTAACTATGCCAAATATCTGAAAAGCAGAGGAGAAATAGCGGATTCATATTATAACTTTATAAAAAACACATGGCTCTTTTTGCTCATTTCAGCCCACATTGAGTCCTTAATCCTGTACTATTGATCTGAAGGACTATTGTGTATCCCTTGCCTTGATCTTGGCACCTCAACCAAGCAAGAGTGTTTATTGACAATGTCCATGCTAACTGACAATAGAGAAGCGACCAAAGGAGCAGGTGTGTGGGGGCGATGCAGTACGATGTCACAAATCCCAGTCACAGAAGCTTTGCCCCCTCTGGGCAGGCCTCTTTTTTACTCTGCCAGTACATAAAGATTCCAGCGGGCTGAGGCACTATTTGGCGAGCACTTTGGGTTTGGAGAAATAAATCCTTCCTCCGTGCTGCAGCACTGAGAAACCTATCTAGTATGGACTTTGTTCAGACTGCTCAGCTCTCCGCAGCCATTATTGCTCACAGAGAAGGAGCAGTCGGGAAAAATGGTTCTCTTGTTAAACCAGTGGTTTGTGTCGGATGCAAACTTGAGTAAATGTGCAATGTGTCCAGTCTTAGTTAAGAGACTATCTTAATCCTTTCTGATTCTATATCCTATCCTCATTCCAATGTAATAGATGTTTCTATTAGCTGTGTCCATGATGACACCAGCCATTTTTAAAGGGGCCCTATCATGATAATTTCCAGGTTTATATTTGTATTTGTGTCTCTACGAGCCCAGTCTGCTCTGATTGGTTGGTTGGCCGGCTCTGTTGTGATTGGTTCAACCGCTCTTAAAAAGGTTGTCCAGGCCCTTTTTTTGTTCAGCATATCACTTACAACTTGTTGGAGCGCCAGCCAATAGAAAAGTGAGTGCATGGTGATGTGACTATGCAACACTCACTTCTAAGACGTTGCAGACCATTTAAATGAAACGTATACACACTACAGGAAAGGGAACCCCCCCCAAAAGCATAACAGGGCCTCTTTAAGGTTGTTGCTATTGGTGTAAACAAGTAAAAGATTGCATTGACTGGAAAACAATTCCAAATTAAAAAGAACACAGAGGGAGATTTTATTTCATTCGACATCAGCCCCATCATGTTCCCTTCCTCGTGACGCTTTGCTCACTCACCTTTCCCACACTGTGCCTCATTGGGTTTCTGAGGGTTCCTGTGGGCGCAGCCCCCCTTTGGTGGAGCCAGAGTCTGTTTTGACAGCTGCTGCTGCCGGGGGAAGGGGACGCTGCGGCGGTGGCCAGCTTCAGATTTGCGAGGCAGGGTCTCGGGCTGACAGAGCCTGGCGCAGCGGGTTTGCAGAAGCTGGTCTCACGTTGACAGGGCTGGCTCTCGTGGGAGGCCTGGAGCAGATGGGGAGCTGCGGAGCTGACTTCTCCTCAGTCGCACTGGCTGACTCCAGCTCGGGCTGCAGAGGGAAGAGTGACCAAAAGAGGACAGGGAGAGCGCGATGAGTGTTGACAGCTTATTCACATACAGTGGAATTACTGTCACGTTTGATTAAATCATTGGATAAATGATTTACCAAATTACAGGTCGGAGAATGAGACACACAGAACTATGACCGCTGATTAAGAGTATTTGCGGGAGAAAATGATAAGGTGACTTGGAAATCAAGCAACCTCGCTAATCTTCCGTCTGATCTTACGCTCCTTAATCAACAATCACTCTCACCTCCTCTCTCTGGCTCCTTCCCTCACTAAATCAACTGGAGAAAAGCTGCAGCGGGCTCTCAGCAACAGCCACTAATACATCTGCAGCACTTGAAACACCCCCCTTCCTGCTTCCAGAAACAAATCACTCTACCTACAAACAAGACGTACAGGATAATGCATCTTGTACAGGGAGGCTGTCAGACACTCACTGCCACATCAGCATGAGTTGCCCAGGGATGAGTTTGGGCCTCTTCTAGTCTGGTGCAGATATAGGAAGTGAGGGAGAGACATCTCCTTCTATGGCAGAGAGGAGGGGAAAAACAGAGAACAGAGGGGAGCTTACGCGCCCAAACCTCGAGAGACTATCCCACAATCCCGTCCATCTGCGACTGACGCATTCGCTGTCTCTGGCGTTTTAATTCCCCGATCAAGTTCATCAACCATCTGTTCTAGGGCAGTCCAGAAATCCCGCCTTGCCTCTGTGAATCGGCTGTACACACCTCGCACACACATTTGCCCGCATGTAAAAACACATAAAAGAGAAAGAAAGCCAGGGAGAGATGGAGAGCATACTCCTCGGACAACCCGAGGCTGGAGCGATGATGGAGCCAGAGGGAGGAGACTTCAGTTCAGCTGTTCCCCGGAGAGAGGGCTGTGAGGGGTGCGGCAGCCCAGGCGAGTACGAGGGGGGGAAAGAGAGGCAGAAAGCTGATCTGAAGAGAGGCTGGGAGTGCGGGGACAGCTGGCCTAACCACCATTTCCTGTTACTCACAAGGGGTGGGACTGCCATGTAGAAGAAAGACACTAAAGCCACGTCTCAAAGGAGAGGATTTGTTAATCAATCACACCTTGCTGTGATCTGTGAGACTGGGTTTCAATCAGACTCAGAATCCCTTTATTAGTCCGACAGAGGGGACATTTACTTTGTTACAGCATTAACTTTGCTTTTTTCATTATCTTTGCTTTTTATGCCTGTTTTTAAATGCCTTTATAATATGTATTTATGCTGTATTTGTTCTTAAATGTCTTTTGTTTTTAATCTGTAAAGCAATTTGAGTCGCCACGTGCTGAAAAGTGCTATATAAATAAATTGCCTTGCCTCCAGCCGAAAAGAGCCAAAGACAGCTTAATGTTACCCAAGCATGCATACAAAAAGTAATAAGAGTGTCTCTGAGTGAATTTGACACCAGAACATAAGCTGCTCTTTGCTTTATAACTATACTATAATAAGTATATTATTCAAATTCTATAACTGGATTGCAGCAACCTTTATATTCTATTTTCTTGTAATGGCGGCACTAATTAGCATAATAGCATGCCACAGACACATGTGATCACTTTAAGAATAGTTTTATTGCGTTCCTTGACCCTCAAAACATGGATCTGGACACCTTATCTGTTCAGTTATCTGCAATAAAGGTGTAAAAGAGTAGTGAAACTCGATTTTAGGGTAAATAAACACTAATTTGGGGGGAGGAAATATACGTGGGACAATTTGCCAACTTTTAACATCGCTAATCGTTTTCTACACAATTTTCACAATCTAGAAAAGCTGATTAGAAGTATATGTCAGGGGGGTGCAATGCATGATACCCCCTTCTACCCACTAGACTATTAAGGTTAAAAACTCTCCACTTAGTTTGCAAATACCTTTTCTGCTGCTGGAGGTGAAGGATGCTCACTCACTGACACCTGTGGGTTTCACAAAGACATTACACAAGTGTTACAGGCCATGATGCAAGCACAGAGCTCAAATTGTAGCAGGCGAGGGGCTCCCACTCACCGGCAGAGGGAGTAGCGGGCTCGACTCCCCACACTTCCCCTGTTGGGACGAGACAGTGCCATGTTAGATGATACTAAGAGGCCACACGTCATCCTCCTTAACTTTGAGTCAGTGCAGTGCTTCAGGGAGCAGGGAAGAACAGAGTTTCCACAGTTAAATAAGAGTTAGAAGAATGATTGCCATATGTAACTGGAACATATCGGTGGGTGGGGTAAATGCAGGGGGAAATCACTGAGTGGTTGAATGAATCGTGGTCAGGCCAGATGAGACCGTCCGCCTGGCTCGCTCTGGCTGAGTGTGGTGCAAGGTTGCCATGACAACACAGCACATGGCGGGGAAAGGAGCCACACACACACACACCCACACACACACACACACACACACACACACACACACAGCCACACACACACACATCACACACACACACACACACACAACACACCCACACACACACACACACACACACACACACACACACACACACACACACACACACACACACACACACACACACACACACACACACACACACACACACACACACACACACACACACACACACACACACACACACACACACACACACACACACACACACACACCAACACACACACACACACACGGCTTATTTTCACACAAGAGAAGCTTAAATAAAAATGTATGAGGAGGAATAATTGAAAAGTGATTCTCAAAAAGGGTAATTGATAGTTTTCACAAACTGTACGTCAGGTAACAGAAGAGAATTAAAAAGTCTTCCATTGAGGGAGACAAAAAGGACTAGTCTTAAGAACAGTTTAGACAAATAATATGTATTCTTGATCAGGTTGTTTTGTTTGACTAAATAGTAAAGAGTCATTTCACATTAAGAAAAATCACCAGGAAAATAGTATAGCATAATTGTTTGCCGTAGACAAACATATACACACCTTTAAATCCAGCGAAATACCAGGTTGTGTTTTAGGGGTGGGGTTTTCTCTCTCAGTTCTAACAGGTTCTGTTGGTTTCTGCTCTTCAAGATACTTTGATGGCTGCCAAAAACATAATCAGAACAAAGTTGTATCTCCTTATAACCACAATGTGTGTTTTCTTCAAACTGTAGTATCATGATAATGTATCCAAAGAAACTTCCGGATATCAAATTGAAAACAAAAATGTTGGTTACAGATCATTCATTGCCTGTAATCTATCAAATCATGGTCTGGTATGTATTTAAAAAAAAAAAGTGTATTACTGTGCATTGTTCTGTAGACTTGGCGACTTCTTTTCTGCGAATCCTGAGGAGATGAATTTGGAGCTCAGCTCATCCAACTCCCGATCACAAGGACCGAACCACGTCTCCATCCCCGTCCGAGCAGCCAGCTCACATTCTTACTGTTGGCTGGAGGAAACGCAACAACATGTGGGTTAGTTGGCCATCAAAACACTGACCAGATAAGAACATAATTACAACTCAGGATCAAATAAACAAAATGGGAGACCACAACCATGATATCTTTTACAGGAAATAACACACTAATCCAATAGACATACATGATAGAAAGGTTTATAATGTAATGTGTCCTTTTCAGTAATTGGCCAAAAGTTGCACAGCTTATAAACATTTTTAAGAATGCCACTTTCTCCGAACTTTTCCAGTTTTAACAGGAGCCTTATTCATTTTGGGGGGTTTTCCCATTTACTGTAGTGTGTTATACAGATTTTTGTGCAAATGTAAGTTTCTCTCCCACACACTGGACTCCTTTGTTTGCTTCCATAACATAATGACATCACTATGTAACACTTGTGCTTCTATGGGCTAGCGCTCCAAAACATTGTACGTGATAGCCTAAGGGGTGAGACATTTCTAAGCAGTTTACCAAGCACAACAGAGCCGGCCCCCTAACCAATCAGAGCAAACTGGGCTCTGGTTTCAGACAGAGGGTGAAAAGAGGTGTGCAGTATGAGAACAATAAAGAGCTTTTGAACATTAAAGCGTGTAAACATGTCACAGTAGAGACACAACATACAGATATGAAACCTGAGAATTAGCAATTCATCTTTTTAAAATACGAAATATTCCAGATAATCCCTTCTGGCTCTGTCCATTCGGAAGTAAACTGTCAACTTCACCACCAGAGTCTCTGGTAAGTTGAGTCTGCTGTTTTGATTAGAGACGGACAGGAGCAACAGCTGGTGGGGCAAGGCAGCAGAATGCAACACACAAGAGAGGATCTATAGATGATTCAAGAAGAGGGGACAGGGGGAAGCAGCACTGCCCTCCTTTGTTGTATAAATCTAGTTTTAATTCACTAATATGAAATAATTCAGATTTTCCAAATTCCTAACTCTAAAATATCCATAGCTGATATTTGGGGTTACACTTCCTTTTGTGTATGTGAGGACATTGAATCCACATAAGCTTTCAAACACAATAGGCCACACACTTTCATACCATGTGACTGCTTTGTGACTCTTGTTTGGGAGCATGCAGAAGTGACTTGAAGAGAAAGGGATCTGACGTGGGTTCAGAGGGCGACAGCTTGCGGGGTTGAACACGGGATAACATAGTGAACATAGTTCATAGTGAACTGGTTTTGCCAGCCTGCCCTGTGGATCGTATTGAGGCAGGGCATACCAGGAAGACTACGAATACACAGCAGTCAGAGAATACCTGGGTAGACATTTATCAGCCCCATCCGACAGCTACAACCACAACACCATTGTTAGGCGAGATGATTCCTGTCAGCTGAGTAGCGCACATTAGGAAGATTAATGTGCTGCCATTAGCAGTGTAAGAAACATTGTCAGACTTGAGTTGATCATTATGTTCCCTGATACTGCATCGATTTTTATAACCCTTTATTGTACTGTATTATTTATATTATTGAATAGTTTACATCAGGGGTGTCAAACTCAAGGCCCGGGGGCCAAATCCGGCCCGCGACTTCATTTTATGTGGCCCCACAAGAGCTTGCAAAAAATATGATTTTATTATACGGTTACATGCTACTTTACAGAGGCACGTTGCCCATGAACTACATGTCCCACAATGCATCTCAAATGTGACTTTTTTCCTCAGAATTTGACACTTTTGAAAATGTCACTTATTTTTTTGATTTTGACTTTTTTTTTCAAAATGTGGCTTTTCTTTTAAATCATTTTGTGACATTCTCACTGAAGACACTTGCAATTATTTGCCCGAGACTTCTGCTTTCAGACGTAGTTAATTATGATATTATTACCCTATCCGATAATAATCCAATTGGATTATTATCGGATAGGGTAATACCTTCATAATTATATTACATTATTGCTCTGCATTCAGAGCAATAATGTAATATAATACATTATTTTATATATGTTAAATATTATATGTATTTTTATATAGTCTTAAAGTTACAACCGGCCCTTTGAGTGCAACCATAATGCGAATGTGGCCCGCAATGAAATTGAGTTTGACACCCTGGTTTACATGAAAACCTTTGTGATGTTGGATGTTACTGGGACTGTGTTATTTTTACTCACCCTTGCTTACAGTATCGCACAAATATAGCAATTTAAAATGGTTACCCTGTGTCATGATGGATTTCATATCACCAGATTCTTATAAATACATAACTGTCAAATGTCCTAAACAGTGTGAAAAAACTATTTAAGATATCCTTTATCAACATCTCAAGAACAACTTATCTGATCAAAGTAAGAAGCTCTACTGAGCCATGTCTGCCTCGTGTGAATGTCCCCAGTTGCATGCATAACATAAACACAGGGACACAAACAGCCCAGCACATAGTCACGAGGCAGAATACATAAACACAAACAACCCTAAAGCCAGCCTAACAACAGCAACAGTCCCATGATTGAGAAAAGGCTGACAATGTTAACTCCAGCCTAGAGAGACGCCGGCTTCATCATCTGCATAACAACAAAGTTAGCATGCGAGCCCTGCCACAAGGCCCGCCAGATACACTCTTTGTTTTCCAACACACTTACATTTCCTGCATGCTTCCTGTTTCGCTCCCTGCTAATTGTGTGAGGGATTGAGAACTGACTCACTTCCTACTTTTACACAGAAACACCAACGATCCACCATTTCCTCTGCAGACTGTGTGGAGAGGAGTTGTGTGGCCATGTGATCTCAGCCTGCAGTGTCCATCCAGCCTAAAGACAGCTGCATCGGTCATTGAGAGATAGAAAAGCCTCTGTTCTCTCACTCGGCACCACAGTATATAGTAAGACCTTTGTTGCTAGGCAAGACAAGGAAGATCACATTACTCTATTAGTCAGAGTCAACGTCAGTGTGTGTAATTGGCTTCAAGTCACCTTTAAACAAGACTTTTAGCAACAGCCGTGTTGTTTTATATAAGGTGGTCGCAAAATCGGATTTTCACTACATGACAAATACATTTTGTACAATGTTATTATCGTGATATCGATAGACAATTTAAAGTAAATAAAAGGATATTAGCCACATTCATCTTTAACATTGTTTATCGTGCATTTTCTTTCTTTTTATACAAATTAATTACACGCTAAAAACAAGTGTAAGAAGGTGGAAAGAATATAACCAAAAGCATACAAAAGGTGATTTGTTGATATTTTAAGAGGGACTATTTACATCTATCATATGTGTAGGTTACCATTAACATATTTCATTTTAAAATATCACTTATTATCTTCAATGCCTTCAAGACATCCGGGAACTTTTTGTGGTTAGATTCCTCATCGACAATAACAATCCTTCCGTGGAATATTAAAATAGGACATTTGATATGTCAGTGTTATTACCCCACTCGTTTTGCATACTAGTACTTGCTGACACGGTGGAGAAAATGCAGACAGACAGGATTTAGCGGAAGACGTCAAACCAGTTTCAGGGCCAACTCACGGCTTCCTGACTTTCTGGTTGTTTTGTTTGATCGCTGCATGCATACTGTTGACTGTTGCTTTTGAGTCGAAGCCACTTCCTATTAAACACATGTAACTTCCACACTGCCTGTTAATCCCCACCCACATGTGTTGTATCTAGTTTCCATTAAACACAAGTTTCGGTCACAAGTTCCGGTTATGATTTGTCATCTGTCGCTCTTCGACTCACTTTGTGTGGTGTGACTGAACAAAATAATAAGTGAGAGCTTGAAATCAAAATGATGTGCATGCCGACGCATTAAACACTGCCTCATACTAAAAACTATTAATAAATACCTCCTATAAAACACACACACACTCAGAGTGAATATCATTTTACCCTGACATCTACTTTACTTCCCTTGTGTAAATGTTAACATCCTCGTTGAGTGCGATGTCAACATTAACCCAGCAACACCATCAATCTGCCGTAATTGTTTAGGACTCCAGATATAAATAGAGCTTCATGTTGGTGAAGTCTAAGTGCTCTTTGGTTTCTGTCCTCATGTCACGCTGCACTACATACACACTTGGACTTCAGGTAAACAGCTGTTGGGGAACATGAGCTACAGCAGCAAAGCACGTCATTCCCAACCTGTAATGCAAACATCTTGACAAAAAAATATGTCCTTCTTTAAAAAGTTCTCTGTGAAAAAAGTTGTGTTCAAAAGTGTCACGGTGCACTTGGAGCTGCACCCTGTCGAGGTGGACACACAGGAAGAAAGAAGGGAAGTTCACAAAGGTGAAGTGGTGGTGGTGGTGGAGATGAGTCGTTACCTTTTTTTGGCTTTTTTTGCTTGCACTCGGCGTCCCCCCCTTCTTTCTCCTCCCGTTCCTTCCGCGCCGCACCTGCTCCTGCCGCATTTCAGGAACAGAGTCTTCTTCTGGTCCTCATTCAGAGCGTTCAGCATGTCGGGGTCGATGAACATGTCCTTTAAAATCTGCTGCAGCATGTTGGCGGTCGTCGAATGGTGGTGTTAACTTCGCACCACAAAGCTTTAGGAGGTCGGGGGCTCTGTCCTTTGGCCAGCTGCTTTCTGAAGTGGACAGTGTTGGTTTTATAGACATCAGTAGAAGTCTTGCACCGCTTCTTTGTCCTACAAATCTCTCTTAATGAAAGTCTTCTTCATGAACTAAGGAGCCTGTTCTTCCTCACAAACACGCTTTTGTACATGAGGTACAATCTTACACACATACACTCACTCAAACAACATCCTGTTTCCGCTCTGTGTTGTGGTGACAGGTGGAGGTCATCTTTTGGATAGTCTAAAAAGAAGAAAACAGAGAGCACTTGAAACATTGGATTACATTGTAGCCTATGGACTCTAAACCTTCTCAATGTCTTCTATGTTTCTTGATCTAACCTTAGGGAAACTTCTTCTCTTTCATTCCTATGGAAAGTGTGTTAAAGGCAGCTGTCTTGTCCCTCCCTTCATGAACACGGAAGAGCCCAAACCCTGTTCCCAAACTGACAGAGACTGCAGCCCAGAATGGGAGGAGATTGCTAAGGAATGGGACTGCTTCTGTCATCAGTGCCCCCCTCTTTCTTCCCTCCTCCCCACCACACATCCCTTCCCAAAGCCCATGTTCCTTTCTCCCCTTAACTCCCACGAGATAGCGGCTCCATTTTAACATAGCTAGTTTCTGGTTGTTCAGAGAAAACACAACAGGGTCATATCCCAGGAGCACATGAGCCGGCTTTCTCTAACAAGGGGGTTGCAATGGACTCCTCAAGTCACAGTGGGGAGTTAAACAATGGCTACCACATAGGCAGCACTTGGAGGGAAAGAAAGCTTGTCTCAGACTGAGAACTATCACACTGGAGGAATACAGATGACCAGACAATGCAGAGAAGGAAACCCAAGGATAGGGGTGTAGGGAGCGGAGAGCGTACGTGATACAGGACAAATGGGAGTTGTACGAGAAGGGTAGAATGTGCTGAAGTACTCACAGTGGGATGTAGACAGCCGCTCCACAGCAGAGTATGCTAACTAAGCTGAGAGTCAGAGCGCCGTCTTTCTATAAAAAAATGTAAAAAGGAAAAAGTACAACCAAACCTCTCCAAAATAGAACTGAAAAAATTGCAAAAGAGTAACACCGAGCAGGATTATTTGGCAGCGACTGTCCAACATGAGCCACTGGGATGGACAGACAAGGCATTTGGCGCTGTCATGGTCCACAACAGGTCGCAGCCAGGCTCCTGCCAGGTGGCACAGGGACACATACATTGCATTGTGACAAATAAAAAACCCTGCAGTATTCCCAAAGAGGAGACAGCCACATGAAGGAGGACCCTACTGTGCCATATTCCAACCCATTATGTCTGCCCATGCCTTGTCCTGTGTCTCTATATGAGCTCAAACTGACTCATAAGTGGTCGAAAATGTCATTGGTAAGTAAACAATATTGTATAGGATTTGTGTATTTTACAAAAAAATTAGTTTCCCCACATTTTACACCAAGTGGAAAGCATCGACGTGTGAATACATGTGACAGTCATTTCCCTGGAAAAATACATTGCGAATAATTGCTTTGGAATTTCTTTCCCACAAAGAGTGTGTACAGTACTGCAGCATCCAAAAGAAAAGAAAACCATTACATTCAAGCATTTCCATTGCTGTGCTTTGGGAGTGATGGAAACATTGCCAGTTTCTTCTCTTTTTTTATATTTGGAGTTCTCTATCCCATTATCCCACTGGCTGAGGCTCCATGTTAGGGGTCCGACATTGTCCAGTGTGGCTTTGTTTGAATCTGTGGGATTCAGCTGTCGCCTGTGCATCAGTGTGTGAGGATTACCTGACAGTAGGTGTGGTCGTTAGACGCAAGTGGCTTGGCTTGGTGGGGAGAGTAGGCTTGATGGCGCGAGGGGGGGTCTTTGCGGGGGGTGTAGTGCTTTCGGTGCTGAATGATTTCATCAGCTGAGCCACCCGGCCGCGCCCTGCGCAGGTTGCAGCCCCCCCCGACGACGCGCCCCCCACCGGGGCAGCCCTCTTAGACGGTTCTGATGCACCTAGATCTGAAAAAGAGAGATAAAACAAAAATAAAAAAACAACTCCATGGGCGACATTCTGACTCATGCACAGAGAAGTGATTACATTTTTTTATTTTATTTTTAAAATAGGAAAGCATTTTTTCCACTCAAGCTTCTGCTTTTTGTGGTTTTCCCTTTCCTGTAGTGTGTTATATAGATTTGTGTGCATGTAAATGGTCTGCAAAGGCTAAAATCACCAAATTCACTCACACACTCCCCCCCTTGATTGTGTTATTATGAGAGTGCTCTCATACTTGTTTGATTCTGAAATTGTATATATTTATATAAATGTCCGCATCTGTAGCCTGTTATTGTCTCATTATACCGCACTGTCAATGAATTAAAAGTAAATATATAAGTGGTCATGAACACATCTGTCCATCAGACAGAGGGCTGTGCCTCCTGTCATCATTAATGGACGTCTCTTTAAAATGACCGCTCAGAGGAGAGGAGTTCTCATTTCTCTAACCGCCTGCTGCTTCCCCTCCTCTCTCCTCGGTTCCCCTCCTCAGTCCTCCGCTCGCATCTCCTGTGGGCGGGACTAAGTCTCGAGGAGGGGAAATTAGAGAATTGAGAAGCCTGTATTATACGTGATTGGTAAACCGCTTAGAGACCGCCCCTTAGCCTGTCACCACAGAGCCGACCAGCTAACCAATCAGAGCATACTGAGCTCTGGTTTCAGACATAGGGTGAAAAGAGGTGCTGCAGCACAGGCTTTATGAGAAAAATAAAGAGCTTTTTGAACATCAAATGTAGAGGCACACGATACAAATATGAACCTGTAAATGAGCAGATTAGGGCCCCTTAATTTCTTTTCAAAATTGGCTTATTACAAAAAACTCATTCCAAAACACATTTTTCAGAACCTTTAATTCTAAAAATTGTATGAATATATTTTAATATTTGTTTCTTAAATACATTTTCCGTTTCTTCCTCCAGAATAACACTTTTAGTACAAAGCGATTGCTTCATTAGCATTTTCTCTCAGTGTTTCTCTTCAATGTGCAGGGATGATTCTTTGGGCCGTCTCAAAGGGACTGCACTCTACAGCAGGGCATTGCTGCGGATGGAAACACAACACCTTTTGGGAGAATAAGAAATCCAGGTGAAAAGGAGTTTAAAACCGATAAACCATGAGAGTTTCCCTCAGCACATGCTGTTGTTGCAAAAACAGGAATGAAGTGTTCCCACATCACCCGATAATTTCCTCTCTGCAAAACCAGCGCCTACTTTTCTCCTCGCTCTTTACTACCTGCTTTTTTGCTCCTTTTCATTCGTCTCCCTTTATCCCACTCTGGCTGAGCAGAGGTCATCCTCAGTGGAAGTGTACAGGGACACAGCTGGGTGTAGTTGGTGTGTGTGTGTGTGTGTGCGCGCGCGCGCGCTTTCTGAGGTACTGTGTTTGGAAGAGGGTGTAATTGAGAGGAGGAAGGGGGGGAACGGGAGGGAGGGAGGGAGGGCCACAGGGACGGCAATGGAGAGCAGACAGACGCTGCTCAGACACCAGAAGGCTTGAGGAGCCACATATTTTTAGCGTCATCCCTGGGGGACAGAGATATGTGAGAGCGCCCGCGTGCACGGCTACACACAAGAACACACACTCTCATAGTCACACACAGACAAAGTGAAAACATGCACAAGCGTTCACACAGTTTGTAAAAGTTGAATTTTAAACACACACATTCTCATGTTACACTCAGGTCTGTGCATGTTCACACACACAGAAAGGGAGACACACACATTTGCACAGTCCTCCTGCTCATTGGATTCAGTCACGCAACACACGCACACACACACGCACTCCTGGGGCCAGGAAACCTTTAAAGCTCTTGATGTCTTGTAGCCATGAGTGCACGGAAGACCTAAAGTTGCCTTTAAGCTTGTGTTATTGTTTATTGTTGTTTACTTTCCTTTCTCTCGTCACTCTCAGTCTCTCTCTCTCTCTCTCTCTCTCTCTCTCTCTCCTTCCCCCTGTGGCTTTAACACCTCCCTCCACCTTCCTCTTCATCTCCCCCTGTCTTGCCATGCCTTCCTCTGCCCCATGACCCGCAGTTCCTGTGTTAATGTCCTCTTGCCGCGCTGCGTGGGCTTGCCTCTGATTGTCTCGTTGTGTTGTGTGGTCACCACGGAAACCTTGGATAGGCTCCAGCAATTGAGGCTGACACACATTAAGGCACGCACCGAGCTCACACGCAGACACACACACACACACTCGTGAAGATACGCAGAGGCGCATACACACTCGTGGTCAGAGAGTTTTTTTAGCTCCGAGCCTTGGTGCAGGTCTGAGAGGAATGCTTAATGGAGGGACAGAAAGTGAAGCAGAGGGAGAGGGAGGATTGGTGTTATCGTCATTGGACTGTGGTAAATAACACATTTATATACAGAGATTTGTATATAAATGATCTGTTTGTCTTCTTTGAAGCAAAACCTCATGCCCTCCCACAGGTAACCTGACGAACCCGTCTTATCACACCCAAAAACTGCTCAAACCCCACGCCTTTCTGCCTGAAAGTCTCCCAAGCAGCTGCACTCTTAGCCCTGTCAGCAGAAACAGTCATTAAATCTACCTGTGAAAACACCTATTAAAATGAAAGGGAATCTCTGCATTAAATCACTCGTCAAGATTGATTAATCTCCCGTTTGAGCCTTCAAGCGCCACTCCTCACATCTCAGTCCAGCTCGTAAATGTACAGGGAGACAAGGAGGTGGGGGCGGGAAGCAGTGTCACTGACCAGGCTAGCACAAAAAATTAAAGACCAATCTATCTCTTTTAAAGACCTCCACGTCTCTGGCAGAAAGAGAGGAGGGGGGGGGGGGGCTCGGACGAGGGGGGGGGGGGGCTGAAGTGGGGCAGAGGGCAGAATTCCCGAGCAGCATGTCTGTGGACTGAAGGGCAGGGAGGAAAGGGGTGTGTGTGTGTGTGTGTGTGTGTGTGTGTGTGTGTGTGTGTGTGTGTGTGTGTGTGTGTGTGTGTGTGTGTGTGTGTGTGTGTTGAATCGAGGGGGGGGGGGGGCCCCTCCTGTGTGGGGGCTGGGGCCCCTGTCACTTATCAGCTCTGGCTGAGCGTCGCCCAGGGCTAGAGTCGGGAAGCAGCGCTGGAATGTGTGTCCTTCCCTCTGAAGGTGAAGAGAGAGGAGAGGAAAGCCGACCGACAGACAGACGAACGGTTTCTAAACATGAACGCACGCACACACACATATGAACACATACCGCCAGCTGCTGGAGATTGATACACTTTCATATTCACGCATATATGCTAATATTATATGACACAAACACACTTGGACTGACCCCTGTTATCTGAAGTATGAACTATAATACGTGGATTCACTTTCATGCAGATGACACCTAACTTTAGACAAAGCTTAAAGTGGTCGATTGGGCTCTCATTTTCAGATTATAATGGAAAAATGCCAGGTGTTTTTGAATGAGTAGATTGGTTAAAACGCATTTTAACCCAGATGTTATGTGGGCTGGGAAAAAATCTATTATGTTTCCTCCTGAGGGAGTTTGCAGTTCATTAGGTCAACATTGACAGCATAGTAAACACTTCACGACATGTAACGCTGAAAAGCCAAATAGTGAAGGAGAGATAAAGTAAATACACACTGCGCTTAAAATATCATTGTTTAAAGTGTTTCTATGATGCAGTTCTGTAATACCACATTTGACTATTTAGATCTTGACCTGCCTGTCGTCAAAATACTAAATAAAGTTATGACATCTTGAATCTTACTTTTCAGATAACAAAGTAGACTACTTCAGATCAAATTCAAACTATTCTATCTACTATCATAAAACTCTTTCCTGATATTTGACGGTGATGACAATAACCAAAACGTAACTCGTACGTGCTTTATTTTATCAATTGTTCATTCAATCTAATAAAACTACATTTCCAAACGTTGTGCTACTATGGCAACCATCACATTCATTATTAAATTCATCTTTTCCAACTGTTGTGTGGGACACCGTCTCTCCTCGCAGGAAGCAGGAATCCTTGTCATTACCACATTCAAAATAAAACGGCCGAGGCATGAGTCCTATCCTAATCGGCCTCCTCCTCGTTTTGAAACAAGCATCCTGCCATTGTCAAGGACAGACACACCGTCAGTATTCTCTGTCCACAGTCAAGACACATTTATCCAGCAGTGTTCGGCCCACCTCAACTCCCACCACACCAGCTGTTCCTTTCCCTTTCTTTTCCTCTCCGTTCATCTCTCTGTTATGCATTGCCCTGGTTTTGCCCACTGGTGTCATATCCAGCCACCTATGTGGGTGCACACACATAAACACGCCGGTGCAACCATGATTCATTGGAATTATATATTTTTCTTTCTTCATTCTTTGCAGGTTTTAGTCATTTCTATTGTCTGAAAAATGTTCCCGATCCAATCGACAGATCAGCGCCGAGCTCTCCGCACGTGTGGTAGGCGCAGAAATTCACTATGTGATTCTTCAACTGTATGTTCTGCCAAAATAAGCAAACATGATTTCATAAATACTTCCAGAATAATGCCTCTTCGGGATAATATTAGGAGCTTGGTAGCGCTCTTCTGTCTGGCTTCTGTAGAGTTTTGCCCGGCCTCCAAAATCTACAATAAAGTGCCAGAAATGTTCAAAAATGAAAACTAAAGAAAGGAAGAAAGTTTGAGGATTACAATGTTAGAAAACATGCTAGCTGTTGTGGTATGTTTTTCTGAAGGAAGTGATCTGAAGGAACATTCACTCATTTCTTTCTGGGAAAATGATAACATGTCAATTCCTTTCTAATACAGCGTTAATTTGAAACTACCTTATTAAACTAGCCAATGTCCGGCAGTGGCTCAGTCAGTAGGGGCTTGGACTGGGAGCTGTAGGGTCGCCGGTTCAAATCCCCGACCAGACCTAAAATATGGAGTGTGGACTGCTACTTGGAGAGATCCCAGTTCACCTCCTACCCTGCCGTGGTGCCCTTGAGCAAGGCACCACCCTCACAATAGCTGCCCACTGCTCCTGGTGTTAGGATGGGTTAAAAGACACATTTCACTGTGTGTGCTGTGTGCTCTGCATGTGTGGCCATTAAAGAGGGGTTTCATCCCTCCCAATTCTTCGAAAGCATGATCTTGAGCCAATGAGGCAATGCTAGTTTTGACTCTTAACCAGAGTGACACCTTTCCCACAGAGTCTTAATTTGTATACAAGCTGTACTTCTGTTTTCCCATAGCCTCCAAGAACAGTTGCGTGTGTTTGCAGTGGGCTGTAGGATGTGCACTTTTCCAGCAGAGGGACCCTATGGATATCATGTTCTCCATCCAATTGGAGTGTTTCTATTCAGTATCACTGTTTTCCACTGGATGGCGCTAAGTTCACCGCTTACAGTCCTCATGTTTCTAAATAACTGGGTCACTGTATGGTGAATGAGTGTTTGGTCAATTCATTACATTACATTACATTGCATTTAGCTGACGCTTTTATCCAAAGCGACTTACAATAAGTACATTCGACCAGGAAGACACAACCTTGAAGAAAACAGAATCATATAAGAACATCAGGTTTCAAAGAGCCAATCGTTTCAAATTCATGAAATTGGTTGCTGTGTTCAGACAGGAAGTCGGGGAATCACAAAAATGAACTAGAAGTAATGTGCACAACATGCTGTAAGAACAATAACCATATCGAGGCCTTAAAGAAAACAATTCTGACTCTAAACTAAGAGCAACTGCATGGGGAAAAGGCAGGGATACGCAAGAAATACAGACCACATGATACACACAAAGAGAGAGGGAAAAAAGTCAGTTTCCACTGGTTTGTGAAAAACTGAGTGAAATGGGATCAGCAGTTTAATGTCATGCGTGGAGTTGGTCCGTTCTGCCACCACCGTCCCCGAGGACAAAGTTACCTGCTTCAACCGGTTTAATGATGATAATATATATACTCTTGTGTGCAATCTACTAAAATATACAGATATTATTTAACGCTCTGATGAATGTAAGCGAACATACTCCTCTTCAAAAAGTAATGCCTCTCATATTTAACTTTCGTAAAACTATCTGATGATATACAATTTGACATTAAGTGAATGCAGTGTTCATTCAATTATTGTTTTGGGATACAAGGTAACACTAACATATTAACACATAGTAACACTAACTATGCCAAATATCTGAAAAGCAGAGGAGAAATAGCGGATTCATATTATAACTTTATAAAAAACACATGGCTCTTTTGCTCATTTCAGCCCACATTGAGTCCTTAATCCTGTACTATTGATCTGAAGGACTATTGTGTATCCCTTGCCTTGATCTTGGCACCTCAACCAAGCAAGAGTGTTTATTGACAATGTCCATGCTAACTGACAATAGAGAAGCGACCAAAGGAGCAGGTGTGTGGGGGCGATGCAGTACGATGTCACAAATCCCAGTCACAGAAGCTTTGCCCCCTCTGGGCAGGCCTCTTTTTTACTCTGCCAGTACATAAAGATTCCAGCGGGCTGAGGCACTATTTGGCGAGCACTTTGGGTTTGGAGAAATAAATCCTTCCTCCGTGCTGCAGCACTGAGAAACCTATCTAGTATGGACTTTGTTCAGACTGCTCAGCTCTCCGCAGCCATTATTGCTCACAGAGAAGGAGCAGTCGGAAAAATGGTTCTCTTGTTAAACCAGTGGTTTGTGTCGGATGCAAACTTGAGTAAATGTGCAATGTGTCCAGTCTTAGTTAAGAGACTATCTTAATCCTTTCTGATTCTATATCCTATCCTCATTCCAATGTAATAGATGTTTCTATTAGCTGTGTCCATGATGACACCAGCCATTTTTAAAGGGGCCCTATCATGCTAATTTCCAGGTTTATATTTGTATTTTGTGTCTCTACGAGCCCAGTCTGCTCTGATTGGTTGGTTGGCCGGCTCTGTTGTGATTGGTCAACCGCTTAAAAAGGTGTCCAGGCCCTTTTTTGTTCAGTATATCACTTACAACTTGTTGGAGCGCCAGCCAATAGAAAAGTGAGTGCATGGTGATGTGACTATGCAACACTCACTTCTAAGACGTTGCAGACCATTTAAATGAAACGTATACACACTACAGGAAAGGGAACCCCCCCCAAAAGCATAACAGGGCCTCTTTAAGGTTGTTGCTATTGGTGTAAACAAGTAAAAGATTGCATTGACTGGAAAACAATTCCAAATTAAAAAGAACACAGAGGGAGATTTTATTTCATTCGACATCAGCCCCATCATGTTCCCTTCCTCGTGACGCTTTGCTCACTCACCTTTCCCACCCTGTGCCTCATTGGGTTTCTGAGGGTCCTGTGGGCGCAGCCCCCCTTTGGTGGAGCCAGAGTCTGTTTTGACAGTGCTGCTGCCGGGGGAAGGGGACGCTGCGGCGGTGGCCAGCTTCAGATTTGCGAGGCAGGGTCTCGGGCTGACAGAGCCTGGCGCAGCGGTTGCAGAAGCTGGTCTCACGTTGACAGGGCTGGCTCTCGTGGGAGGCCTGGAGCAGATGGGGAGCTGCGGAGCTGACTTCTCCTCAGTCGCACTGGCTGACTCCAGCTCGGGCTGCAGAGGGAAGAGTGACAAAAGAGGACAGGAGAGCGCGATGAGTGTTGACAGCTTATTCACATACAGTGGAATTACTGTCACGTTTGATTAAATCATTGGATAAATGATTTACCAAATTACAGGTCGGAGAATGAGACACACAGAACTATGACCGCTGATTAAGAGTATTTGCGGGAGAAAATGATAAGGTGACTTGGAAATCAAGCAACCTCGCTAATCTTCCGTCCTGATCTTACGCCTCCTTAATCAACAATCACTCTCACCTCCTCTCTCTGGCTCCTTCCCTCACTAAATCAACTGGAGAAAAGCTGCAGCGGGGCTCTCAGCAACAGCCACTAATACATCTGCAGCACTGAAACACCCCCTTCCTGCTTCCAGAAACAAATCACTCTACCTACAAACAAGACGTACAGGATAATGCATCTTGTACAGGGAGGCTGTCAGACACTCACTGCCACATCAGCATGAGTTGCCCAGGGATGAGTTTGGGCCTCTTCTAGTCTGGTGCAGATATAGGAAGTGAGGGAGAGACATCTCCTTCTATGGCAGAGAGGAGGGGAAAACAGAGAACAGAGGGGAGCTTACGCGCCCAAACCTCGAGAGACTATCCCACAATCCCGTCCATCTGCGACTGACGCATTCGCTGTCTCTGGCGTTTTAATTCCCCGATCAAGTTCATCAACCATCTGTTCTAGGGCAGTCCAGAAATCCCGCCTTGCCTCTGTGAATCGGCTGTACACACCTCGCACACACATTTGCCCGCATGTAAAAACACATAAAAGAGAAAGAAAGCCAGGGAGAGATGGAGAGCATACTCCTCGGACAACCCGAGGCTGGAGCGATGATGGAGCCAGAGGGAGGAGACTTCAGTTCAGCTGTTCCCCGGAGAGAGGGCTGTGAGGGGTGCGGCAGCCCAGGCGAGAGGGGGGAAAGAGAGGCAGAAAGCTGATCTGAAGAGAGGCTGGGAGTGCGGGGACAGCTGGCCTAACCACCATTTCCTGTTACTCACAAGGGGTGGGACTGCCATGTAGAAGAAAGACACTAAAGCCACGTCTCAAAGGAGAGGATTGTTAATCAATCACACCTTGCTGTGATCTGTGAGACTGGGTTTCAATCAGACTCAGAATCCCTTTATTAGTCCGACAGAGGGGACATTTACTTTGTTACAGCATTAACTTTGCTTTTTTCATTATCTTTGCTTTTTATGCCTGTTTTTAAATGCCTTTATAATAATGTATTTATGCTGTATTTGTTCTTAAATGTCTTTTGCTTTTAATCTGTAAAGCACTTTGAGTCGCCACGTGCTGAAAAGTGCTATATAAATAAAATTGCCTTGCCTCCAGCCGAAAAGAGCCAAAGACAGCTTAATGTTACCCAAGCATGCATACAAAAAGTAATAAGAGTGTCTCTGAGTGAATTTGACACCAGAACATAAGCTGCTCTTTGCTTTATAAACTATACTATAATAAGTATATTATTCAAATTCTATAACTGGATTGCAGCAACCTTTATATTCTATTTTCTTGTAATGGCGGCACTAATTAGCATAATAGCATGCCACAGACACATGTGATCACTTTAAGAATAGTTTTATTGCGTTCCTTGACCCTCAAAACATGGATCTGGACACCTTATCTGTTCAGTTATCTGCAATAAAAGGTGTAAAAAGAGTGAAACTCGATTTTTAGGGTAAATAAACACTAATTTGGGGGGGAAATATACGTGGGACAATTTGCCAACTTTTTAACATCGCTAATCGTTTTCTACACAATTTTCACAATCTAGAAAAGCTGATTAGAAGTATATGTCAGGGGGGTGCAATGCATGATACCCCCTTCTACCCACTAGACTATTAAGGTTAAAAAACTCTCCACTTTAGTTTGCAAATACCTTTTCTGCTGCTGGAGGTGAAGGATGCTCACTCACTGACACCTGTGGGTTTCACAAAGACATTACACAAGTGTTACAGGCCATGATGCAAGCACAGAGCTCAAATTGTAGCAGGCGAGGGGCTCCCACTCACCGGCAGAGGGAGTAGCGGGCTCGACTCCCCACACTTCCCCTGTTGGGAGAGACAGTGCCATGTTAGATGATACTAGAGGCCACACGTCATCCTCCTTAACTTTGAGTCAGTGCAGTGCTTCAGGGAGCAGGGAAGAACAGAGTTTCCACAGTTAAATAAGAGTTAGAAGAATGATTGCATATGTAACTGGAACATATCTGTGGGTGGGGTAAACTGCAGGGGGAAATCACTGAGTGGTTGAATGAATCGTGGTCAGGCCAGATGAGACCGTCCGCCTGGCTCGCTCTGGCTGAGTGTGTGCAAGGTTGCCATGACAACACAGCACATTTCTTTTTAAATGAGCGACACACACACACACACACACACACACACACACACACACACACACACACACACACACACACACACACACACACACACACACACACACACACACACACACACACACACACACACACACACACACACACACACACACACACACACACACACACACACACACACACACACACACACACACACACACACACACACACACACACACACACACACACACACACACACACACACACACACACACACACACACACACACACACACACACACACACACACACACACACACACACACGGCTTATTTTCACACAAGAGAAGCTTAAATAAAAATGTATGAGGAGGAATAATTGAAAAGTGATTCTCAAAAAGGGTAATTGATAGTTTTCACAAACTGTACGTCAGGTAACAGAAGAGAATTAAAAAGTCTTCCATTGAGGGAGACAAAAAGGACTAGTCTTAAGAACAGTTTAGACAAATAATATGTATTCTTGATCAGGTTGTTTTGTTTGACTAAATAGTAAAGAGTCATTTCACATTAAGAAAAATCACCAGGAAAATAGTATAGCATAATTGTTTGCCGTAGACAAACATATACACACCTTTAAATCCAGCGAAATACCAGGTTGTGTTTTAGGGGTGGGGTTTTCTCTCTCAGTTCTAACAGGTTCTGTTGGTTTTCTGCTCTTCAAGATACTTTGATGGCTGCAAAACATAATCAGACAAAGTTGTATCTCCTTATAAACCACAATGTGTGTTTTCTTCAAACTGTAGTATCATGATAATGTATCCAAAGAAACTTCCGGATATCAAATTGAAAACAAAAATGTTGGTTACAGATCATTCATTGCCTGTAATCTATCAAATCATGGTCTGGTATGTATTTAAAAAAAAAAGTGTATTACTGTGCATTGTTCTGTAGACTTGGCGACTTCTTTTCTGCGAATCCTGAGGAGATGAATTTGGAGCTCAGCTCATCCAACTCCCCGATCACAAGGACCGCCACGTCTCCATCCCGTCCGAGCAGCCAGCTCACATTCTTACTGTTGGCTGGAGGAAACGCACAACATGTGGGTTAGTTGGCCATCAAAACACTGACCAGATAAGAACATAATTACAACTCAGGATCAAATAAACAAAATGGGAGACCACAACATGATATCTTTTACAGGAAATAACACACTAATCCAATAGACATACATGATAGAAAGGTTTATAATGTAATGTGTCCTTTTCAGTAATTGGCCAAAAGTTGCACAGCTTTATAAACATTTTTAAGAATGCCACTTTCTCCGAACTTTTCCAGTTTTAACAGGAGCCTTATTCATTTTGGGGGGTTTTCCCATTTACTGTAGTGTGTTATACAGATTTTTGTGCAAATGTAAGTTTCTCTCCCACACACTGGACTCCTTTGTTTGCTTCCATAACATAATGACATCACTATGTAACACTTGTGCTTCTATGGGCTAGCGCTCCAAAACATTGTACGTGATAGCCTAAGGGGTGAGACATTTCTAAGCAGTTTACCAAGCACAACAGAGCCGGCCCCCTAACCAATCAGAGCAAACTGGGCTCTGGTTTCAGACAGAGGGTGAAAAGAGGTGTGCAGTATGAGAACAATAAAGAGCTTTTTGAACATTAAAGCGTGTAAACATGTCACAGTAGAGACACAACATACAGATATGAAACCTGAGAATTAGCAATTCATCTTTTTAAAATACGAAATATTCCAGATAATCCCTTCTGGCTCTGTCCATTCGGAAGTAAACTGTCAACTTCACCACCAGAGTCTCTGGTAAGTTGAGTCTGCTGTTTTGATTAGAGACGGACAGGAGCAACAGCTGGTGGGGCAAGGCAGCAGAATGCAACACACAAGAGAGGATCTATAGATGATTCAAGAAGAGGGGACAGGGGGAAGCAGCACTGCCCTCCTTTGTTGTATAAATCTAGTTTTAATTCACTAATATGAAATAATTCAGATTTTCCAAATTCCTAACTCTAAAATATCCATAGCTGATATTTGGGGTTACACTTCCTTTTGTGTATGTGAGGACATTGAATCCACATAAGCTTTCAAACACAATAGGCCACACACTTTCATACCATGTGACTGCTTTGTGACTCTTGTTTGGGAGCATGCAGAAGTGACTTGAAGAGAAAGGGATCTGACGTGGGTTCAGAGGGCGACAGCTTGCGGGGTTGAACACGGGATAACATAGTGAACATAGTTCATAGTGAACTGGTTTTGCCAGCCTGCCCTGTGGATCGTATTGAGGCAGGGCATACCAGGAAGACTACGAATACACAGCAGTCAGAGAATACCTGGGTAGACATTTATCAGCCCCATCCGACAGCTACAACCACAACACCATTGTTAGGCGAGATGATTCCTGTCAGCTGAGTAGCGCACATTAGGAAGATTAATGTGCTGCCATTAGCAGTGTAAGAACACATTGTCAGACTTGAGTTGATCATTATGTTCCCTGATACTGCATCGATTTTTATAACCCTTTATTGTACTGTATTATTTATATTATTGAATAGTTTACATCAGGGGTGTCAAACTCAAGGCCCGGGGGCCAAATCCGGCCCGCGACTTCATTTTATGTGGCCCCACAAGAGCTTGCAAAAAATATGATTTTATTATACGGTTACATGCTACTTTACAGAGGCACGTTGCCCATAAACTACATGTCCCACAATGCCTCTGAAATTTGACTTTTCTCTCAGAATTTGACTTTTCTTTTTTTAAATGTCACTTTTTTTTCAAAATGTCACTTTTATTTTGACTTTTTTTCCAGAATGTGGCTTTTCTTTTTAAATCATTTTGTGACATTCTCACTGAAGAGACTTGCAATTATTTGCCCTAGACTTCTGCTTTCAGACGTAGTTAATTATGAAGGTATTACCCTATCCGATAATAATCCCATTGGATTATTATCGGATAGGGTAATACCTTCATAATTATATTACATTATTGCTCTGCATTCAGAGCAATAATGTAATATAATACATTATTTTATATATGTTAAATATTATATGTATTTTTATATAGTCTTAAAGTTACAACCGGCCCTTTGAGTGCAACCATAATGCGAATGTGGCCCGCAATGAAATTGAGTTTGACACCCCTGGTTTACATGAAAACCTTTGTGATGTTGGATGTTACTGGGACTGTGTTATTTTTACTCACCCCTTGCTTACAGTATCGCACAAATATAGCAATATTTAAAATGGTTACCCTGTGTCATGATGGATTTCATATCACCAGATTCTTATAAATACATAACTGTCAAATGTCCTAAACAGTGTGAAAAAACTATTTAAGATATCCTTTATCAACATCTCAAGAACAACTTATCTGATCAAAGTAAGAAGCTCTACACTGAGCCATGTCTGCCTCGTGTGAATGTCCCCAGTTTGCATGCATAACATAAACACAGGGACACAAACAGCCCAGCACATAGTCACGAGGCAGAATACATAAACACAAACAACCCTAAAGCCAGCCTAACAACAGCAACAGTCCCATGATTGAGAAAAGGCTGACAATGTTAACTCCAGCCTAGAGAGACGCCGGCTTCATCATCTGCATAACAACAAAGTTAGCATGCGAGCCCTGCCACAAGGCCCGCCAGATACACTCTTTGTTTTCCAACACACTTACATTTCCTGCATGCTTCCTGTTTCGCTCCCTGCTAATTGTGTGAGGGATTGAGAACTGACTCACTTCCTACTTTTACACAGAAACACCAACGATCCACCATTTCCTCTGCAGACTGTGTGGAGAGGAGTTGTGTGGCCATGTGATCTCAGCCTGCAGTGTCCATCCAGCCTAAAGACAGCTGCATCGGTCATTGAGAGATAGAAAAGCCTCTGTTCTCTCACTCGGCACCACAGTATATAGTAAGACCTTTGTTGCTAGGCAAGACAAGGAAGATCACATTACTCTATTAGTCAGAGTCAACGTCAGTGTGTGTTAATTGGCTTCAAGTCACCTTTAAACAAGACTTTTAGCAACAGCCGTGTTGTTTTATATAAGGTGGTCGCAAAATCGGATTTTCACTACATGACAAATACATTTTGTACAATGTTATTATCGTGATATCGATAGACAATTTAAAGAATTAAATAAGGATATTAGCCACATTCATCTTTAACATTGTTTATCGTGCATTTTCTTTCTTTTTATACAAATTAATTACACGCTAAAAACAAGTGTAAGAAGGTGGAAAGAATATAACCAAAAGCATACAAAAGGTGATTTGTTTGATATTTTAAGAGGGACTATTTACATCTATCATATGTGTAGGTTACCATTAACATATTTCATTTTAAAATATCACTTATTATCTTCAATGCCTTCAAGACATCCGGGAACTTTTTGTGGTTAGATTCCTCATCGACAATAACAATCCTTCCGTGGAATATTAAAATAGGACATTTGATATGTCAGTGTTATTACCCCACTCGTTTTGCATACTAGTACTTGCTGACACGGTGGAGAAAATGCAGACAGACAGGATTTAGCGGAAGACGTCAAACCAGTTTCAGGGCCAACTCACGGCTTCCTGACTTTCTGGTTGTTTTGTTTGATCGCTGCATGCATACTGTTGACTGTTGCTTTTGAGTCGAAGCCACTTCCTATTAAACACATGTAACTTCCACACTGCCTGTTAATCCCCACCCACATGTGTTTGTATCTAGTTTCCATTAAACACAAGTTTCGGTCACAAGTTCCGGTTATGATTTGTCATCTGTCGCTCTTCGACTCACTTTGTGTGGTGTGACTGAACAAAATAATATAAGTGAGAGCTTGAAATCAAAATGATGTGCATGCCGACGCATTAACACACTGCCTCATACTAAAAACTATTAATAAATACCTCCTATAAAACACACACACACTCAGAGTGAATATCATTTTACCCTGACATCTACTTTACTTCCCTTGTGTAAATGTTAACATCCTCGTTGAGTGCGATGTCAACATTAACCCAGCAACACCATCAATCTGCCGTAATTGTTTAGGACTCCAGATATAAATAGAGCTTCATGTTGGTGAAGTCTAAGTGCTCTTTGGTTTCTGTCCTCATGTCACGCTGCACTACATACACACTTGGACTTCAGGTAAACAGCTGTTGGGGAACATGAGCTACAGCAGCAAAGCACGTCATTCCCAACCTGTAATGCAAACATCTTGACAAAAAAATATGTCCTTCTTTAAAAAGTTCTCTGTGAAAAAAGTTGTGTTCAAAAGTGTCACGGTGCACTTGGAGCTGCACCCTGTCGAGGTGGACACACAGGAAGAAAGAAGGGAAGTTCACAAAGGTGAAGTGGTGGTGGTGGTGGAGATGAGTCGTTACCTTTTTTTGGCTTTTTTTGCTTGCACTCGGCGTCCCCCCCTTCTTTCTCCTCCCGTTCCTTCCAGCGCCGCACCTGCTCCTGCCGCATCTTCAGGAACAGAGTCTTCTTCTGGTCCTCATTCAGAGCGTTCAGCATGTCGGGGTCGATGAACATGTCCTTTAAAATCTGCTGCAGCATGTTGGCGGTCGAATGGTGGTGTTAACTTCGCACCACAAAGCTTTAGGAGGTCGGGGGCTCTGTCCTTTGGCCAGCTGCTTTCTGAAGTGGACAGTGTTGGTTTTATAGACATCAGTAGAAGTCTTGCACCGCTTCTTTGTCCTACAAATCTCTCTTAATGAAAGTCTTCTTCATGAACTAAGGAGCCTGTTCTTCCTCACAAACACGCTTTTGTACATGAGGTACAATCTTACACACATACACTCACTCAAACAACATCCTGTTTCCGCTCTGTGTTGTGGTGACAGGTGGAGGTCATCTTTTGGATAGTCTAAAAAGAAGAAAACAGAGAGCACTTGAAACATTGGATTACATTGTAGCCTATGGACTCTAAACCTTCTCAATGTCTTCTATGTTTCTTGATCTAACCTTAGGGAAACTTCTTCTCTTTCATTCCTATGGAAAGTGTGTTAAAGGCAGCTGTCTTGTCCCTCCCTTCATGAACACGGAAGAGCCCAAACCCTGTTCCCAAACTGACAGAGACTGCAGCCCAGAATGGGAGGAGATTGCTAAGGAATGGGACTGCTTCTGTCATCAGTGCCCCCCTCTTTCTTCCCTCCTCCCCACCACACATCCCTTCCCAAAGCCCATGTTCCTTTCTCCCCTTAACTCCCACGAGATAGCGGCTCCATTTTAACATAGCTAGTTTCTGGTTGTTCAGAGAAAACACAACAGGGTCATATCCCAGGAGCACATGAGCCGGCTTTCTCTAACAAGGGGGTTGCAATGGACTCCTCAAGTCACAGTGGGGAGTTAAACAATGGCTACCACATAGGCAGCACTTGGAGGGAAAGAAAGCTTGTCTCAGACTGAGAACTATCACACTGGAGGAATACAGATGACCAGACAATGCAGAGAAGGAAACCCAAGGATAGGGGTGTAGGGAGCGGAGAGCGTACGTGATACAGGACAAATGGGAGTTGTACGAGAAGGGTAGAATGTGCTGAAGTACTCACAGTGGGATGTAGACAGCCGCTCCACAGCAGAGTATGCTAACTAAGCTGAGAGTCAGAGCGCCGTGGGTCCTCCTTGTCTTTGTGTGTGTGTGACTGGGCTGATGACATCACAGCATTCCATAATCTCCCTCCCTCTCTCTCTCTCTCTCTCACTCTCTCTCTGTCTCTCTTTATTTAAAACAAGGGGGAGACTGCAATTCAGGAAGTTGATTTCACACATTAAAGAAGTTCTGAGAAAAAAGGGTAGAACATCTTCAGTTTTCACCACCGCTTTCCCTCCCACAAAACCAGTTCAAATACATGTTTTACATCAGCTCTGCAAGTCAAGTCAAAAACACGTATTACATATCTTCTGCACAAAAACCTATATGACACACTACAGGAAACGGAACCCTTTAAGAAGACATAACCTAGTTATTTCGCTACGATGTGTTTACATAAGGACAAATGTATGTTCACATCATTACACATTCTACACCAACACTTTATTTTAAACAATTTCTTTCTACTTGCATGACAGATTTCTCGATATATGCTTTAATGTCATCGTTTACTGTGCCATTCAATCATGAGGTCACACGGTGTAAATGTAACATTTTGTTCAGGGACTTTTAGCATCCACCTAAAGTTAAGACAATAAAACAAACCGTGGTCTGAATAGCGTGTAGGGATTTTAAACGTATGTATATATTACATGCAGCTGGAAGCTTAGAAATCTGTTAATGTTACCAGTGAAGCCAAAGGCACATGTCTTCCTCTTTCTTCTCCTCTCCCTCGTTTCTGAGCCTGCTATTCATAAGGAAAGAGCATCCTCTAGTGGTCCAAACCAGACAAGACTGCTATGAATTACGTCACCACCAAAGCCAAACTGCTCCAGCATTAGCACAAGATAACAAAGATGAATCGACGCTAAAGCAACCGCAGCATTTGTAGACACATCCAGAGAAGACCTTCAACACCACAGCATTAAATAAACATGCATGCAGGGGGTCGTGAACACAAATAGGCAGGATGTTGTACATTGCTGCATGCCGTCATAGTACAATACACTCAGGGAGTGTTTAGTTGATGATGTTGAAGTAGCAATAAAATATGAACATGATCAAGTAGTTCTCTCTCAGTGAGCATGTTGGCAGCTGGACCCGACTAAACCTGTTCATTTAGTCTAACCTCAGCAATCCTGAGTAATCATTGCCATTGTGTTTGTAAGTAGCATGACTGACACTCACAATTAAAAATAAAGGGAAACCGATACTCTTTCATTAGAATAAATTGTGCTTGTACAACAATTGGGTGGTTTAAATACGTTCATCAGCTGTTCTGATGCACTTGAGCTAAATGAGGTTAAAATGTTAACATAGGTTCAGGAGCATGGCCACGCCTAAAACTCCACCTCGAACCACGGCCACCCCTATTTATATCCCGGCCACTGCTCGTCTCCCTCCCTTCCTCTCCCTTTCTACCCATACAGTTCCCCTCCGACTCACACCGAGCGATACATCCATCCATCCCTTCTTCCCTCCCTCCCCTCAACATCCCTCATCCTCTGCCCGTCACCATTTATATGTAAACGGTGTACGTGTATATACTGTGTATACTAACACCTTAATTCCAGGTATCGTCTTGGGGGCCCGTAATCAGCCCACGCAGATCATGCCGGAGACGGAACCCCCACTCTGAGTCTCCCACTGCACGGACCATAGCTCGTCCTCTCAGATCATCCCTTCACCCCCCCTCCTATCATTCACATGTTACTTCAATAAACGTACACACATCACACTGTTGTGGCGTGGTTCCTGCTAGGGAACATCGCTGTAATTACCTAAACTAATCCTATGTGGGCTTTTGGATAAAACAACAAAAGGTGAATTGGCAGATGGGCTGGAGTTCATTTAGCACATCCCCTTCAGTGTTTGTATCCTTCATCCGGTCCAGCAGGGGGGCCAAGATGCGGAGAGACCATCGACTTCACACAAAAAAAACCGGCAAATAAATATCCTGCAGAAATGTCTTGGAGCATTTCCAGACCCTGAACTCTGACCCCCACGGAGAGGGAGCGTTTGTGGTGTTGGAAGGTACAACTTATCCGTATAGCATTTTGGTAAGCAGTATGCGTCTCTGTTTTAGCAACACATATTAGAGTTACAAGCAACACTGAGACTGTTGTGGTGAAAGAGAAAGCCTGGCGTATGTTACAAATCATGTTCTACCTTAATTTGCAGTAAAATGCCTTACAACAGAAATCTAACTTGCAACTACAAATCCACACAACTTTATAAATTGGTATTAGCTTAAAACAAGTATTCACATAAGAATATTTTTTGTGTTTGAAAGCACAATGGTAAACCTTAAAACTATTTTTTTTAAAGTATCATTAAAACACATTCAGGTTTGTTTCGTCTTGATAAACAAGCTCTCATTCTCTATAGCCTTATATGAGACGTAAAGCTCAAAGAACAGCATTCTTTGCATACGGATGGTCACAAATAGCATAGTCCAGATGATTAGAGAACAAGGTAATGCTTTATTTTACAGCCTGGTATAATACATACAGTACTTATGTAGAAATATTTAAGACATGAGTAATCAGTAACTTGTCATTGCAAAGTTTGCATTTTAAAAGGCTGTAAAATTAAGCTTTAGTAATTAGTATCATTGTAAATGTAGACAACACTACATCAAAATTAAACATACTTTTCCTCAGTGAATTGTCGACATTTGGGGAAGTTTTTTTTCTCCCAACAAGAAATGAAACAAAAAAACACATACATTTTGAATGTAGATTTTCCCTCATTGGGTAAATTAAATTTATTTTGGAAATTTGTCAAATGTACATAAATTATATATAATGCATCAAAACCAAATCAAATACTTCTTTATCTTTAAAAACAAAAGAGGACATTCTTTGTTGAGATCATTTTAAACAAGTATTGGTCAGGCATTTCATTAACCTGGAAAAAGCAAAGTGCTACACACAACAACCACTGAAGACAGTTCACCATACACCTTAATGAGAATTGGACTGAAGCACCTTTTCTTAGCTTAAAGCTAAAATGGAGATTTCACTGTATTTTTTTTTTTAAAGTTTTCCTTTTCACAAAATAAAAAACTCCATTGTGTGTTTATAGTCTACCTTCAACAACGCATCCAAGTTTATCGTTTTCCTAAAGAGAGGCATACTTGCAGTACATTGTTCTATTTCAAGTTAAAGTACGTATGTGAACTGCTTAACACAACAGGCTGCTAAGACCTTGGTTTACTATTTCCTCCAGGATGGAGCTTTGAGTGCAAATAAGGCATATAACTCCTCATGAGAAATGAACATGGAATTCAGCCACATGCTTTACAATAGTAATTATATATTTAATTGATATACATATATTGCCACCATTGGCACATACGATATTGCACACAGTGATGAAATGTTGCACAGAAAAAAATAGATATATTTTTTTGTGGGCACAAACATTCCAAAATTACAAATAATGTGGAATAACGCTGAAAGGTAAAACTTCGTAAAACGAAAAAAACAAGACATGCTTGCTGCTCCCCATTAATTGAGTGACTTACAACTAACACATAGCTACCCAAGCCACAGAAGGAGCATTTCAAAGGGGGCTGGCTTCCAAACAACAACTCATAGCATTTCAGCGTACTACCGAATGTTCCCAATCTGCCCCTGCTCTCCCTGCTAACGCGCTAGGCTAGTAAAGAGCCAACTCCTCTGCATCACCTCTCATCTAGGTGACCACCCCCTTCCATGTTTACATGTAGGCCGATACCTGGATGGCTAGGGAATGGCAAATAAGTTAGGAAAGAAGGAAGGTAGCAGAAAAAAGAATTCTGCACCAAGTTTTTTCTTAAGAGTTTTTTTTTTTTTTACAAACCCTTTTTAGCACCACGAGTCATGCGCTAGCAAACCAGAGGGCTGGGACACAAGAATGGAAGAAAGAGAGGAAACGATAACTAAAAGAAGCCAAACTGCGATCCAAAGCATCAGGCCAGCGTGTAAGGCACCAGGTTGTTTATATGCTGAAGAGGACGCTCCCAATCAGGTATCATTTAGGCTATACCATAAGCTCCAGAAATAGGTGGTCAAGAACTGTCTCGTCTGCTGGTTTCCAGTCCATCTAAAGCTGGGAGCAATCAATTCATTCAATGCGGAGGAACACCTGACAGTATCTGATTGTTGCCAGTTTCTCTGGAGTTCACTGACAGAGTTTATAAAACTGCTATCACACATCTATGAGATGCGACTGAACTGGTTAAGAACCAGTCGTTTTCCGCGTGGCAGCCCAAATATTTACAAATAGACCAAGACAGAATCTGATCAGCCCCGGCAGGTAGATATATGGGCTAACAAATCTCAAGTGGTGCTACGTGTCCAGATAGCACCACTGAGCGTCACACCTTGAGATCTTAAACTTGTAGGAATGTGCAAATCCACTGACTGAAATGAATCCCTTTCACCTTGGTTTATCCAGTGGTCCTACCTATAGTGGAATGGCAATGTTTTGATTTCTGTTTGCGAGGTTGCTCCTTTCGAATGCGCTCTGAAACAACTTTCCCTACAACAACATAGCCTTTGAATGGAAATCACTCTGTACTCAAACTTGAGATTCATACACTGCAAGCAGATAAAGATATATATATATATATATATATATATATATATATATATATATATATATAGGGAAGGGTCCTTGGGCCAATATTTTAGGGAAACCAACTAAATGTATCTTAGTGCAGATTAACATGCAGCAACAGCACTCCTTGGCAACATTTGGACTTTTATGACTGAACAGATCACAAAATGCTTTAGATGTACAAACCAAAATAATGCTCTGCTGATTTTTTGCCTCTTTTTTCAGACCACTAAGTCAAATCAGTGTAGGGCGTTTGTCTTATTCAGTACTCTGCTAATTCAGGCCATTTGCAACATGTCACAGAATTTCCTCTATCGATTACACATTTAGTACCTTAAAATTAACACATTGCATTAACAACGAGACACAAAAAGGTCTACAATATATCCATCTGCATGGCAACAATTTAAACTGAAACAAAATTACAATATTAATATGTCTTTGAATGCCTCTGGCAAACGTCATCATGTGAAGATCCATTGATCAGCTCAATATATTTGATTTGTATGCAATGCATATTGCACGAGAAATAGAGTACTTATTTCATTTGATGAAATGCCTGTGTTTATTTTATACTGCATGACATCTAACCGGTTTCCGAAGCAGGCCTAGCCCTCATATGACTTGTGTAAACACATCTCTATTCACATTTAAAAAGTAAATAGAATCGCATGTACATGTGACAACCTCTTACAAAGTTTTGGGATTTTTTTCTTTCTCTTTTTTAAATTAAATGGTCTGATTTGTGCTGAAGTCATTAGCTCACATGAAAAGGAAACGGGTTGTCCTCTGCAATAATTCCTCTTGAACATTGCAGACGCCATTTTTTTTGTTTTACAATAGCTTTAACTGGTACAAAAGTTCTGTTAATAAGGGAAATAAACACTCAGGTCAATATTGTTTGTCAAGTAGGAAACAATGTTCAAATATAATGTTATTACTTTGTTTAGCAGCCTGTTACTGTATTAATGGTGGATAAGTGGGATAACATCCAGCAATGAGTGACAACATGTCATAACTGTCAGGTTGTGGAGGTTTCTTATATTGTGGGTGATGCTCCCTTGGAGTTAAACCATTACAGTTAAATCTTTAGATTTCTTTCTTTATACAGTAGAGTTTTTAATTATATTTCTCTTGTTATTTTTCGTTATTCTTGCATGTTTTGTTGCTATCTATAATCAATCCTCTTCTCCATCGTCTGGCTGCATCTCCTCTTGTTGCTGCATCTCGCTTGCCCTTTTATCCCGTTGCTTCTCCTGGATCTTCTTCATCTCCTCGGCATATTTACTGAAAGTATTCCCAAATTTGGACCACACTTTGTAGGGCACGGTAATCGAGTTGCGGTAGGTTGGCTTCACCTCGCTAACCCTCATGAACACACCATACTTATTGGATCCGACGTCGAAGAAAAACCGTTTGTTGTCCACAGTCAATGATGACCCTTCGGGCAACTCTGCAGGTTCGTCCTCTACACCGTAATCGTCAATAAGTTTAGCCAAAGCGTCACGAAACTCAATAAGTCCCTGGGCCGGCAAAGCGATGGTCTGGCCTTGCGTGGATCCCAAACCGGGCCCCCGGTTAACGGTCTGTCGAATCCTCAGAAACCGACCCCTCTGGTTCTCTTTCAGATCCATGTAGTATTTGCGGTTTTCCCGGACCAAGAACTCGCTTTTGAGTGCTCGCCTGGGCTCGTCTTGCACCAGAGCCGGGTTGCTCGGACCCAGCTGCGCATAATGTTCGATGAAGTCCCCCAAGTAGTCACGGAACTCGACAGCCACCGACATGGAGAGAGTCAGGCGGCTCTTGTTTCCACCGGCCCCGACTTCTGCTATCTTTAAGAAGCGGCCTTTCGCGTTCTGCTTCACGTCCAAATAGAAGCGTTTGTTTTGGATGTCAACTCGCTTCGACGCCAGCTCTTGAGTCTCATGCTGGAGCCCGGTAGCCGAGCCCGCCCCTCCTGTCGCGGGGTGCACGGAACCGAAGACTGGGCCCGTGGCTGCTCCTCCCTGCTCACTACCACTGTCTCTGTCCGCCATGATGCTGCCTGCCTGCCTTCTCCCTCTGTCTGCTGCAAAGCCACGGCCAGTCACAGAGAACGCCGGAGCTCTCGCGAGATCTACACAGAGAGGTATAAAGAGGCGAGGGGGAAAACATTATGCAGAGCGAGAAGGACGCTGTTTTCTCCCTCACACAGGGTGTATTATCATAGGCTGTCATAACGCAAATTAAACAAGGGTTGTTTGGAAGAAATGAAACTCCTCCTAGCACTGGTTAAGTTTCGATTAACCGGAAGAGCCTCTGAAAATGACGGGGGTTTTGCAACCTAGGAAAGACTGTAGCCTGCCCTCTGTTTCAAAAAGTAGGAGGAAAAATGCTTATCTTTCCAAGTAACACTGGTTACATCAGCTCTGTGCATGTTGAATATGCTCAATATTCTTATAAATGACGAATTAGTCAATGATAAGGTATCATGACAATAGTTTACTGTTAGGCTACACACGTTTGGCAAACTCATTCATTTCTTATGACTCAACTCATGGGAAACGTCTGTCATGACAAACAAGTCCCTTAAGCCAAATTGTTAGACTTTCGTTCCCTAAGCTAGTCACTATCACCGTTTTTTTATAATATTTTGTTACGACATTGAAGGCTAAGGCCTAGGCAATAGCCTATGGCAGATGACTCTGCATTGCATGCAAATTAGGCTATTTTTAAACTTGATAGGCTACTACACCTGTGAATTAAGCAACATCACAATATTTGTTTTCAAAAACACATTAAATTCGTTCTCTCATTTAATTCAACATTTACTTTTCTAGCAATGAGATGAAGGGAAAATCCCTCAACCCAAATGTTTGTAGTGTTAGGAATGCAAGGATTCAGAGCCACCTCACCATAGTAGGCCAGACTAGTTGGTGTCATTATGTAAATGTGATTTTTTTTTAACACGAGTCAAAATTCAAATGCATTTTTAAATCAACCTTTAGGGTTTGAAATCAGACGAGTTAAACTGGTGGGCCTACCTTCAGCAACTACTGCAGACTGAATTCATATGAGAATCCAAATGTTCACGAAAATAAATGAATAAAAACAAACAACTCTTTCAGTGTGCTTCGTTCAGACTCGCAGATTCGCCACATTGTAACTATCTGGGCCTAAACGACCAGCACGCTGTCCCTGACTGCCACAAGCGCGCTCACGGAATAAAATGATTACTTACAGGTATATATTTGGCATTGGAGAGACCATCAAGGTAAATCATTTTTTATTTAAGTTATGATCTAATTTATGACTCCAGTCCATAGCTTACCGTCGTTAAGTTGACGTGAATGTGTCCTCGTCCAGGTGCTCAGTCTGAGTGTTTTGTGGCTGTGCTGCTGTTTAGACCCACCTCTTCTTCATTGCATATTGGCTACCTGACTGCAGGCTGCAATCGCATTTAAAGACAGCTGATGTAAATTGTGTTCGCAACCCATAATTGACTGTGCTTTAGGATACGGCGATAAAAGACTGGTGGCTTAGGCCTATAGCCTACTGTAGGACCCTAAACACACGACTTGTCAAAAGAGGATGATGTATATTGTTATTCATTCCAAATGTGATTGCAAACAGTTGTACATTTCTGCTCTTAATTCTTTCTCATTGTGATTACAGTTGACTATTCTAGTTTTGCATGCATGTCTACTCCAAAAAACAAAAACAATCAACGGATTTTAACACATTTTATTAGGCTACAACACGACACTTTTAATGTAGCCTACCTGTTTTTGGTCAGTTGTTAAAATACTATTCCCATGCTGACGAAACTTTCTCCACTGTAATGTTCTTCCTTCTGGTCCACCTGTAAACACATTTGATAGCGCAAACATTTCACTTAAAGCTTCTTTGCCTCTTTGGCGTTATTTCGATGGTGCCAATTTGCTGCTGCTGTGGATGAATGTATGATATGGAAATGTATGTTAATATTTCTCTCAAATAACTTTGCCATTACTTGCTAGTGCTACGTGTTAATAATTCCAGTCAATGAGGTCAAATGAAAAATATGTAATAGAAGCAGATGTTTACGCATGCATGAGCACTAAGTGGATATTTAGCCGTGATGGGGAACAGCCAGTGGCGGACTGGCCATCGGGACGAATCGGTACCGAGGTGGGCCGGTCGAATAAGTCACTAGCACCCCCTCCCCCCTCTCCCGACAATTTACGAGCGGTACCGAGGTGGGCCGGCGGTACCGAAGTGGGCCGGTCGAGAGTCCCGGGCTGATTTGTAGTCCCTGTCCGCCCCTGGGAACAGCTGACCATCCTTTACATAAAACGCTGAATAAGAACTCTTTCAGAGAATATTTAGTATGAACGCCACATTTATTCGTATGAAAGTGAAAGCATTCATAATTTTAACATTTGATTTGGCTTAAAACAAGTATATTGTTATCGCCTAATGATAGATGGTCCGTTTCTGGAATTTGATCTTTGATTAGCCTTTTTAGGTGTTTTGATGTCTCAACAGCGTATGTTATTTTATATATAAAATATGAATACAAATTTCCACGGTGACAGAATTGTTAATGATAAATAAACGTGGACTTTTTCTTTAGTGTAAGCTTCATAAAGTGCCTGCAGGCCTGAGTGGAACTAAAGGAAATCTGACGCACACACTAAGATACCCTTAAACTGTTTACATTCATTAGATTTATTTATACTATTATATATATATATATTTGTTCATACAATGGAATATAAAGTCATTCACATGAATTATGATTATCATGGCAAATATGGGCTAATGTCCATTTTTGGCTGGGAATCATAAGGCAAAAGCAATGGAAAAAGATAAACAAAAACTAAAGTTAAACATGTATTATCATTTTAGAGAACTACATTGTTTGGATTTATTATTGATAATTGAAAAGCCATTGGGCTGAAAACTAAGAATACGAAATAACGTTAATTTATTGAAAGTGGTTTACTCATACTTATTTGGTTCATCCTTCATGTGAGGATGCATGCCGGCCTATAGGGGGCTACTTTACCCGAATTCCTCTTCTTTAACTCTTTGATTTAAGTTTACAAATGACATGTTGTGGACATTATTCAGATATGCCCTGCGAACGTCGCCCGGCCTCCTGATCAGCTCCACAGCATTTGTCACGTCTCGTTTTTCAAAAATAATGTTTGGAGAAATGTTAAATAAGTGAGTACATTATTATTCAGCTGTATAAGACACATCAACCGACATTTACGCAAGCAAATACAATCATATTAAAGTAATTAAAGAGGGCTATTCATGTACCTCGTAGGATTGTAATGTCCACAGGCCTACTGAGGCTTTGTGAGCCATTTGCTGGTTTACCCTCATCTCAACATCCCTAACCCACGCTTTAAATGTTTTTGATGTATTTATATCGTTGAAGCAACGCTAGCCTTTTTGTGTGACGTAATCTTTTTTTGTTTGATGTTTTTCTCAACCAGTTGCGATAAACACGAGCTGGATGCATGCAAAAATTATTCCTATACTTAAACTCTGAGATGGTCTCTTCGTTTTGTTATAATACAGACTGTATTTGCGTATAATATTGTCTTTAGGCTCTAATTACCCATAACAAAAAATCCACATGTACAGTTTGACACTACTTTATAATCCAAAACTTCCTTGGATATGTCTGCCTCATTTCCTTGGGTTACCTAGGCTGCAGAGGGACCCTCGCCATGTCTCTGTTCCGTGGTTTAGACACAACCTGTCAAATGTAGTTAATCTATCGTGAATGGAGCCTACATGCACCATTTTCAGAATATTTTTCAATCGTGAATATGAATCAGTTGTTTGAATGACGTCTAACACAGATTGTACCTTTTTTAAAAGAAAAACAAATCTGTCGTCGCAGTTTATTAAAGGGCAGCCTTTGTGGTCTGCTCTCAAAGTTTTTGCCCTGCATCCCAACACCGGAATGCAGTGACGCTGCTTCAAATGCAGCCCCCTTATTATGTCCGACGCACGACCATATGCTGTATATTCTGCTTCTGTACACTCTTTGGAGCGATTTCATATGCTTGGCTTCACGTTAGGACACTTAACTGCTGCAGGACGCGGTAACAATACAGATGACATGTAGCGTCATTGCAACCTAGCAAGATCCCATAACCTACCTTACAGCGCTCAGTCTGCAGAGGGGAGCGCCTACAGCATCGAAGGCGTGCTGCGGAAGACCAAGCGAGGCGTTAGACACATGTATGTGGCTGCCAGGCCTTTGTATGACAGCTCGACCGACTGATTCTGCTTGCTTCACAAGATGGACAAGGAACGGCGAGTCGTGGCACGGACAGCAACACACGCACAAGTTCAACGCCGCACGCTTCACCTCTGATGTCAACACGCACTGTGGGAACTCCGAGGACTAGCGCCCCCCCTTGGTTCTACTGAGGAGTTGCAGCTTTGCCTTCTGGTGGTTACAGGTAAGGCAACAGTTTCTGCAACTGTTATAAAGGGCACTGTCTCAAAAAGAAAGTAAGCTTTGCTGTTAACACCTCTTACAATTTCAGGTTGATAATAAGTCACGTGTCTCACTTGGATTTGTCAGGGAGTTATTGTTGCATGCATGTTTAAAAAAGCACATAGTTGTTGTTACGGGAAAAAGGGATTCAGTTCACATAATACAATATGTTATACCTTGTTTTACATAAGCATACAGGTCTAATATATAGTCTACATTTAAAGGCTTTGTAGGATTTCAGCACCACGGAGAGCAGCCAGGTCTGTTAGGTGTGTACAGTATGCGCACGGATGAAAACAGATAATAGTTGTAGCTGTGTCTTATACATTTACAATAGACATTTGCTTGTTCTGAGTCTCATTTGCTTTGAGTTTTAGAGGTCTTTAATTGCAACATGTATTTTCCTAAACTAGGCCACGTGAATTGTATAGTCCACACTGAGCATATGTTGTATGAACAAATTCAAAGTGCTTTCTTTTTATTATTTAGTAGTTTTTTCTGTTTGATTTACAGCAGCATTTATATCAAGTGTGTCAAATAGCTCATAAATACTGTGTGGACAGCAGATGTCGCTCTTTGTGAATACTGTCAGTGCAACATTCTGTATCCGCATTCAATTTAGGGTAAACTAAACATTACAATCATACATTGACGTTAACATTGCTATAGATATCATCCACACTGTCAATATTTCTCTGATTAATTTTGTTTTCTTTAGTTAGCATGTATTTAACTGCATGTATTGTGTTAACAAATCAGAATATAATACCAAAAACCCAGAGAAACTTACTTTTTAAATGTTTTATTTTTAAGTGTTTTTTTTCCTTTGCTGTGGACCCCAATTGTGCTGCTGTTTTAGCTGTATGGATTTAATGCAGTGCTTCAACATCAGTTTTTTCAGAGGCTGAGCAGCGAATGTGACCTGAATGCAGGGCATGACTTAATGGGATGAGACGCAAAACTCATTCAAAACAGTCTCTTGAAGAATCTGAAATGCTTTCGCAGCCTTAGTCATCGCAGCCATATGATTTTTAGGCCCACCGGACTATATACTGCATCTTTCACCGTGAACATATTTCGTTTTTTGGAGTAATGCCTTGGCTACAGTAAGATGCGATGCTGAGGAGGGACAGTCGTGGATTTAGGATTTGTTTCATTATAACGTGAGATCACCGCTGATAAAACACCATGGAGTGATTGACATACAGTAACTGGGTTTTGGGAGAGAGGATATCGACCCCTTGGTCCATCGGTTGCCTATATCAGTGCTCCAATCCTGCGTTTTTGTTGACGGAGCCCCTTGGCAATCGGCATTATTTTCTCTCCGTCTGTGGTTAGTGGGGGAGGCGGAGAGAGAGCCACGGTGGAAGGCGCCGTGTTAGCGTTATAGCTTCCGACCAGAGATATTGTTTTATTTTTTGGAAAGAAACGTGGCTTATTTTTTGCGACTGGACTACCAACTTGTGGTTCACGGCAGCATTTTGCGTCTTTTCCCTCCGCTGCAGATGATACAGAAAACCATCATAGCGGTACCCCACCACTGCAATTTTTGGGCAAAGATAAGAGTGGCGTCGTCTTGCAGTTAAGGCTACTATGGCAGCATAGGGGGAATCTTCTGGAGGGGAGAATCCGCCGATTCCGCGCTTAGCCTACCTACAATGCCTTATTATTAGCAGTAAGCTGTGACTGGATTTGAAATCCAGCATCGTCCCGCGGTTCCCCCGTTTCAGAGCTGCTGTTTACCCATTGGAAATCACTTTGAAAAGCAGCGGATCCCGATGGCATGGACACTTATGCAAGGTCTGCCGCGCTGCCGTGCTACTGGAGCCTACTTGCTGTCTCTTCATTCAACCCAGCTCCATCGCCCCGCAGCCCAGAGAGCCCTGCCGCAACGCGACCAGCGACCACCGAGCCACAGCAGGCGGCATGAGGCTTGATTCAGTACATTTATCCATGCTGGTCATCGGGGTCTCATTCGCCTGCTACTCCCCGAGTTTGAAATCCCTGCAGGACCAGATTTACAAATCCGCCGTGGTGATCGAGGGCAAGGTGCAGTCTACGCCTGTGAACGTCTCCGCGGAGCGGTACCGTGTGAATGTCAAAGTGCTGGATGTTTGGCCCCTTAACAGCGGGGGTCTGGAGCGAGAACAGCTCGTCACCGTGGGGGAATTTGGATCTGAGGCTCCGTGCACCAAAGTGAAGAAGAACCACAAGTACATTTTTTTCATGGACCCCACTGACGAGCCATTGGTTTTCAAGGCATCGTTTGCGCCTCGGGACACGAGTGTGAAGAGCCTAAAAAAGGATGTTGGGAAGATCTTGTGTGAGGACTGCGGTAAGTTAATGTATTGTGGATTACCGGTGAAGTCCAACCCGGAAGAATGAACGGTCTGTTAACGGCTCCCTGGCTTTTAGGGCTTTTGGTAACGGGCACTGTGGCGAATTGTGGTTATTATGGCAACAGTATTGTTTCGAGTCAGTGGGTACCAGATAGGTGCCTAAGGGGCGTCTATGCAGCAATTTTCGACAACTCTCGCAGGCTCCCATAGCCCACATGATCAATCAAACTCTCTTTCTCTCTTTCTCTCTCCCCGAACTGCATCAGACATGCGCCTCGCACTGTTGCTTGTGAGGAATTGCAGTTGGTGTGTAGTCAAACTATCTGCATCCTGCAAACCCGCAGTGTACTGTACGCTTCATGCACATGCTTATGCATATTTAACCTTTAGTCTGCAGATACAGATGTCTGTATTCCCCGCATTGAACCGGCTTCCTCTCTGAACATCGAGCACATGCATTTATGGACCCGGTACAATTTCAGGACCAGGGACAGCGGCCTGTATCACCGGTATCACGTGTGGGAAATCACGCTGCCCTAAGCAAATTGGTTCTCAGGCTATATTTAGGCTCACACCCTGCTTTAATTCTTTAATACCCCACACTTTGGTGTAGCTTATCTTAGACCAAGTCCTGCAGACATGTATATTCTATGCTCAGAGCGAGCAGTGTGTGGTGTAGTCTTAAAGAAACCGATGGGGTTGCTGTTTAAACATATCAGAATACTTTACCACCCATCACTTTAGTATTTTTTAAGATGTATGCACAAGTGGTTCAGGAATGGGCTTTGGTCCGCAGATGTCACCCTTAGGGAGAAACCTCACATCGAACCAGACACATTTTATTTTTAATAAGGCTTTTATTTAAGTGTACTTTACTTACTTATATGGTTTAGTGAACAATGGCTTCTCGCTGTCTCTCTTTCCTTCATAGCTAATCATTTCATTTAGGCACTGAAAGTAATTGACTAAGAACAATGCAGAATATTGTTTCAGTGTTCATGCAGTAAGCTGCACACTCGTACGTGAATGCACACAGTAGTGTTTCAAACATGATGTACTGTTCAGGAGCTCTGTCACAAGATATGCTCGAGCCACCTGTCGGCTGCTCAAATGCTACAAAGTGTCTTTCCTGGTGTTCTAGTGGGTAAAATAAGTCTCTACTTTAATTATAAAGTGGTGTCAGTGACTGCATCCTTAAACACTCCTTTTGTTCTACTTATGTCCCATACTAGTCAGCCTAACACAACTTCAACATGTTTCTGCCATCACAGGGAACACACTCACTCGGGAATTGTGGCCTGTGCATTGCCTTCTTAAATCCTCTTATGCCGTACGAGACACACATGCTCCCCTCTCTGGATTGTGTCTCACTCACTTTTAAACTCATCATCCCAATAGAGGGGAAACCCAAAATGGACCTCATCACCTGTTGATACCTTGAACAGCCCAAACCTCCCCCGGGGATTCTTCTGGCATTAAGCTCAGTGACGTGATCGCACCGGCACAATCACCACAGTCTGGTACCTGGGAGAGCTGCCACGCCCGCTCCCTGGGCCTCTGAAGATCTCATGTATTTAGTTCAAAGCACCCAACAACATAGCTCGGGTTTATCTGTAGGTAATTGTAGATTAGCGGCTTCTCACTCAGTGATCTAATCACTCGTCTCTTATCACGCAGTCTAAACATTACCTTTCATAAAGACAGATATACAGTTGTCCCCGTGGCCTCTTGATCTTCCTCCTTCATTCAGCAGGCATGCAATATCAACAATGTTCTGTTGAATGCTTCTCGACTTCATATTAAGTCACAAACACTATATTAAAAAGCGTGTGTATTTTTTACGCTATTAAACTTGAACTGCTGCATATGCATCTTTGTTTGCAAAACCTGCTTCTATGGCCGCTTGGCACACATTTCAAATCGGCCTCGAATCCCTCGTGTGCAGATACAGAGAAAGCTCCCAGGTGTGTTTACCAGGGGACCGAGAGCACACACTGTACACGTCTCAAAGTGATGCAGGTGTTGTCTTCCGGCTGCCTGGAAAACAGGCTAACTAAAGGGCTTGCCACCTGCACCCTTTCCTAAGGAGGACCCAGCTGGGAGCGCTAGGTTCCAGCCAAAGACGGAAGGAAAATACTATTCTTCTGATATAGACTACAACAAACAGGCTCATGTTTCTCAAGCAGGCCTTGTTGCATCTGGCCATCATTCCACTGTAGAGTAAAGAGACTGGAAAGCTCTCCGACAGCTACTGTATCTAAACTCATAGCTGCACGTGTTTCCTGGCATTGCAGATGACAAAACGCCATCATTGAAGTGTGTCTAACATTTAATCCAGACACATACAGCTTTATTTCATAGTGGACTATACACTGACCACCTGAAATGACATGTGGGATTCACGAGGCCAGCATATCCGTTAGCGGGATCATCTCCTATGACAAACTCTTCTTCAATGTATGCACTTTCAAAAAGAATATCTATTATGTGATTGCCATTTCAAGTAGATCAAATCTGCCTTTTTTAAGCTGTCTTTATTGAAGAGTGTTTTAGTCTAAACCAAAGTCTGTGTCATGCAACATTGGGAAGCTTTTGTGTCTCTCCATAGATCTCACGGAGGAGACCTACATCAGTGCATGTTGTGTATGCATCTGTGTGGGTGTTTGCAGACTGGTGGGAGTATGGTGTCAGTGCACATCGGTGCAAACACTCATGCACAGAAAAAGGTCACGCGAGTCGAGGAGTAACACATCGCCCTGAAACCGCCCTCACACTTCTCACTCATATTTATTTATCACTCATTAAGCCGGTTTCTTTCTGTGAAGTAAATGAATGTAACAGTGTTGTCATCGTGAGTCCGTCCCATTGGTCGCAGTTGCTGCTTTGAGGTGGCAGACAGGCAGCATGTTGCCCCCAGCTATGCATCTTTCTGTGAATTGAGAGACTGCTTTAGAAGAGTTAGACAGAACATGAACGACAGCTGCTGATGGCGACTGGCTTCTGCTGCTAAACCACAGCTCTATCTGGCAGCAGAACGAACCCAAGGGCTGGCTGGTCATTATACCCTAATGGCGCATTCAAGGGCAGCTGTTGATTGTGACAAAGGCACTCATTTACTGTGTAGCACCAACAAGATAACTGTTGTGTACAGGATGTGTGTTTGTTAAGATAACAAGGATTGAAGTGTTTTCAATTGTCAACGCGTTGCCTCTGGCCAAGGGCACAGGCTAATGAGGCTGACATCATGGATTTGTTTCAACTGTATGTTTGTTGGGATTTCTTTCTGTGTTCACCGGGTGTTTCTCAATGTCGAGGAAGGCTGCTCCAGAGCCACTATTTCAAGGATGCTACGTCATCGAGTGCCGCCGAAGGACTGTTCCGATGTCCAGGATGCTTGGAATTCTACCGAGGCCGGCGTACTTCGTTGCGGGACATTTCGAGGCTGCACGTGTGTAGACTCCGCCGTCTTAAAAGCCCCACAATGCTTTGCACACGGACCGATTTCCAATACTCGCATATGACGCACACCTGTTAGCCTGTTCCACAATTCTTCGTTTTCGGAAGACATGTCCTACCAAGGAAGCGTCTTCGACATTGAGAAACACCCACTGAGTCATTGATGTAGACTTGATGCTTCGCTGAATCTGCGCTCGGCTACTCTACTCTGACAAGATGATGTATATTTATAAGATGTATGAAAAAAAAACGGCATGGCTATTTTCAGTAATTGGTCCCTCATTTCCCTCTCCTGTTAGGACGCTTGGAATTTTACCGAGGCCACATCGTAAGACATCGTTTTACATGGTATTATGACACAGTGAGCACGTTGGGTCTCTATCTTCTGTGTATGTAAATGTGTCAGTTCCTGATCTGTTCCTATGGTAGGGTTGAGGTTTACTGATTCTGGGTCATGGTTGGTATCTGTTTGTTTGGTAGTAGAAGTAGCATCCTTTTGTGAAAGCCAACACTTTGTCGAGTCTACTACAGTGTCAGTTGATTCATATATATTTTAGAACATCACAGACATCTGCAGAATGATGCATGCTTGCAGAGGTTGGATGACTAAAACAGAAGTGAGGAATTTAGATGTCTCTTCTACTCCAATGTTGGTCTTCTCAGCATTTACTGTGAAGAGCTGTTATCTGTTCAAATGACATCAGTCTGCTTCATTGTCCAACAAGAAAAACACATTTAAAATACAAAACTTAAACATAGTATAATTATTGGTCTGAATATATAATTCACAAACATATCATACTACAGGATCATTTCTATAGCTTTTGTTCTTAAGTGTGATTTTTTTTTGTACATACTTTTTGTTTAGTCACGCAATTTCTAGTGAAGTGCAGCTGCTATATTGTGCAATTGTACTTACGTGCAACATCTGCTGTGAGCTGGAACTCGACCAGCCCTGCAATTATCAGGGTGAAGAATAGAGCTCCAAAAAAGGATTCATTTCATCATGTCAGTCTTTACTCGTCCAAACAAGTTACGAATCTTTAAACACCTTAAATATAGGAAAGCACAACATCGTCAGATTTGATGTTTAACACAGCATTTTATTCAATTTTGCATGAAAACCCTCATGGATAATAAATGATCAAAATAGTTATGATAGTTATCTTTCTCTTGATCGATTAGTCCACTAATTGTTGTAAAGAATATCCATGCTGTAAACCAATACTAAAGCTTTTTTCAAACTGTCATACCCTAACCAAAATGTCTTGCTGGCATTGCCCAACATTAATACATTTCTAGGCTTGGAGGCAAACATACTATTGATATCTCAATGAAGCCACTGCCTACATTAAACTGTTCAGTAGCTTATAACAATATGCGTGATGACAGATGAGCTTCCCCCCTGGTGGTCATTACATTACATTACATGTTACTTGTTAGACGCTTTTATCCAAAGCGACGTACATACTCAATACTGTGGGCAATCTCCACTGGAGCACTTTGGGGTGAAGTGTCCCAGGGACACAACGACATGCTGACTGCAGTGGGGTTTGAACCTGTGACCCCCCCTGATCCAAACACCAACCCACTGCACCACACGCCTCATTAGTGGTTAAACACAAGTACATGATATCTGTTGCCATGTAAAAGCAAGATCAAATGGACAGTTGAATATTTGAATACCATATATGATCGGCAAATATTAAAGGCAGAATGCTAAGTCCCACAACTGCAGAGTGAGAATCAGATTCACAAATCCGATTAGATCATTTTGACTTAGATACAGTTTGTGTTACAGTTGCCTTATAGCTAACACAGCGAGCGTTATTTGGAGTTGTGTTTTTGGCCAATTGAATGGAAATCATTATTCTCCTTGGGTGTTTCTTTTGGTCTCTTCCAAGTGCTGCAAAAATATATACTATTTGGTTTGTAGTTAGCTTGAAGGTTCTTCAGTAGCTAGTTGGTCACTTACCTTGTGTGTCTCTATGATTTGGTGCTTGGCAGGGGGTGTACACTCATTGAACCTTTTCACCTGAGAACAGCTGTGCGGTGCTATTAAAGCATTCAAGATGACTAGTGGTTTGAATTTTGCATTGCGCCTGCTGTCATTCAATTTTTTGTAGCCATCAGCAGCATGCTTTTAGGGCAGAGAAGTCCCCTATATGACCACTAATGTATAACATCCCATCATGTAGCCAGAAGTCGGTCATGCTTAGTGCAAAGTGCTTTAGAGAATTGATGACACAAAGTTATTAAGAAAAGGAGATCCCAACTGTCCTGTCTTCTAAGTTGTGGAAAAACACTGAAATTAAATGTTATTCCCTTAACCAATCATAATATATTCAAAAATACTTATATTGCTCCAAAGTTTATATTGAGCTTAAGAAAGAGAAAGGACAGGATTTGTGGATGGTCGATATTGCTAATATGAGAAAGTAAAAACAAAACAGAACATCCACATTAGATTAAAGACATCTCTTTGATGCGCTACGTCGCTGTTTTCCTACCAAAGCTCTGGACATGGAAACTAAGTTGTTACCACTTCCTAATTCTGCGCTTCACCACAGAACTAAAGCACTTTATGAGTGGTTTAACATGAGTTTAGTTCCACACGAGGGGTTACCACTCTACTGTGACAGATATTTCCCACCATTTTGAATGTCTGTTAACATGCCCTTTGATTTCACACACACCACAGCAAGCTTTGGATGATTACAAATGACAATTCTGTAATACAGAATAATGTCTGGGCTCGTGGAGAATAATGGGATTATTCTAAATTCAGCTGGATAAGAACTGAGAACAAGTCTGCAGTGCAATGCAGTTGAATGCTTGTAATATAACAAATTAGTGCTCCATAAAACTGTAAACGGCTTCAGTTGGACTTGCAATTTAAAATTATTTCTAAGATGTCGAGACTGGGGAAGTAGTTTCGGGTAGTTTCAGCAGAAGTAGTGGAAAGGGGGCAGAAAGTCATGATTTATTTCTTTTTGGATCAAATCTTTTTTTTTGTAACGTTAATTTAATATTTTATAATTTAAGAAAACGATATATATATAATTAGAGTGACAGATATTATTATGATCATAATAAATAAATAATATAAAAAATATAATTTATAAAAATAAGCAATTTTAGTATCGTTAAGTGTTGGATATTTTCTCTTTTCGTCGGCGCGCTGTTTGAAAGTCCGGCTATTTCTGCCAACTTTTATCAACTAAGGCTTCTTCTATTCCCATTACGAGAAACTGGGAAAATAGTCACAATTATTTTTGTATAATAACAGAAACATTGGTGGTTTTTTATACACAACCATTGGTATCCTCTGCTGCTGCAGCTTGCTAACAGCTGGCTGAAATCCGCCTCAGACAGGGATTGGGTCGGATGCTGCCGGTGAGAACGCAGATTAGTTTTTCAGTTAATACATAATGTCACATCCAGTAATCTCTGGTAATCTCAGGCTTGTAAAACGGGATGAAAGCTGCTTTTGGAGGAGCAAAACTATTTAGAACAGAATTAGACTATTTTTAGAGAGGACACATGCATTTATGTCTTATGGGTTTGGTGGCATTTGTCTTATGCTTTCAATATTAAGCCCGGAGATCATTTGGTATTTGTGTTGGATTCCTAAAGCCCCTGTCACACTGTCCCGAAATGGACACCCGATGGACACACGAATATGGAATTGTGAATTTCGCACGAAGATGGCCCCGAACCACACACGAAGGCAACATTTACATTACATTTAAGACATACAACTGCAATGAAAGTACCAAAAACAATTATGTTACAGTACTATGATACTGTACTGATATCTTCAGACTTTGTTCTTTACTTTATCCGTCTTTATATGTAGAAAATATTACGTTTTCTCCGTAATGTTGTTTCCATAACAACAACAACTTCCTGTCAACTGTCCTTCAAAATAATATATTATATCCTTTTTAGTTTCACAGAACACAAATTGGGTTTTTTACATAATATGTTTACATGATTTTGTTGTGCGGTGGGAAAATCTTTGGCATGCCAAAAAATTGCCGAAGGACTTTGCGAAGATTCATTTTCGTGTTGAATTCGTGTGTCAATTTTGCCCTTCGTAAGGCCATCGTAAGGGCATCTTGTTATCATCGGTGCCATCGGGCATTCGCCCCGATCAGAGTGAGAGTGAATGCACCGATGATAACACGAAGATGACACGATTTGACAAGATGCCCTCACGAGTACCTTACGAAGTTGCCGCTCACGAAGTTGCTGCCGGAGCCTGAGAAACTCCACCGGCGGTCGTACGATGGCTTAAGATGCCCTCACGAATGGCCCGATGTTGCTACGATCAAAGCCGAATTTGAACATTTCCTTTATCGTGTGTCCATCGGGAGTCCATTTCGGGACAGTGTGACAGGGGCTTAAACCACATCAATGTCGAACTGAATGGAGAATATGCGTTGTAACAAAGAAATGAATATAAGGTTTCTAAAAGTAGAGCTGTTGGTGGTTCTTTTTACATGGACTTAAACAGATGACTTTTAATGACTACAAGAAAATTAAGAAGCGCCTTAAACATGTTTCCAAGAACAATTGTTTCTGTAAACGTATTATTGTGGTGTGAAGCTTTATTGATAGAGGGACATTTATTTTTAAAGCCTATTTCATCTCAGATATTACACTTTGCATACTTTTCTATAAAACTTTAGTTGTTTTTGATATTTTCTAGAATATATAGATGTGTACATATATCTAGACCATAACACGTTATTTACAAGAGCATTTATTCCTTACATTCGACCATTGAATGAACTTCAGTGAGTTTTACAGGAAGTACAGCCTCTTAACTATCACAATGAATTTAAAAGGTCATTTTAGATATTTAGCTAGTTACCGAATTGAAAAACTCCTAAAGTATTAGTTGTGTACTTTGTATCCCTAGACTTACTATCAGCAAGCAGCTCTTTACTCAGTGAGAACCACACTTCCTATGCGTGTAATCTGATATGACAAAGTGGAATTTAAAGCAAATGTCACACTAAACACATCCTCAGTCTAACAAAAAAAATTAATCTTTAAATTATTTTGGCTTTACCCTCTGTAATCACGGCTTAGTCCTTATCTCGCTGCTTATCCGACAATTAGGAGTTTTCCAACCCACTGAAGAATGTTGCCTTCACCACAATGAGGCAGTATATGATCAGGATCAGGAAGCAGGAGGAACACCGACAAGTTAAAAGAGAGTCCGTTGGGAATGTCCCAGCAGTTGTTAGAATCCCTGCCCCTGCTGCTGGAGCCGTGTCAAAAGCCCACAGTCACGGCACAGGCTGTGAAATATGTACAGGATAACAACTGTGGAAGTCACTGCCATTTGGGTATGAGTTTGTTCAGAAGAGGAAGCCATCTTTCTTGTGTTACTCCTTAGCTGTTCGTACTGCAGTCAGCTGTACGCCGCTGTGTTCCTTTCACTAACTCGACTGTAATGGCATCCCTCAGGGAGAAGCCATCATGTACAGTGCTGCACCGAGGTCAAAAAGATGACCAGTAATAACTCTGAGCTGTTGTGTAAATGAGAATATACACGGCTGCCACCAGAGCTGGATATCCTCCAAGTAACAATCAACCCCTTTGAATACAGGCTTGATACATTAGTCAACGTCAACTTTAGTGTCAATCTTACTCAGGTTGTGTTTACAGACAGAGAGATCGAAATGACGTTTCCAACAGTCCCGAATATACAATTATACAATATACAGATATGTATACAAATATGTATATCCTATATACACAATCAACACAAGACACATTTACACATATGCACACATTCAGATAAAAAACACAACAATCGATATCAATCAATGACCGGAATATGTCTTTTTAAAATCACAATAAACATTGAACAATAAGTCATGGGCCAACGAGAAAAAACATTCAAATCAAATCACAAAAAGCCTAAACAAGAGACTCACACTAAACAAGAGACACACACTTGTTTCCTCACCTGAGCACTCTTAACCCTCCTATTGTCTTCATTCCCCTCCCCCTTACTTTGGTGACCGGTCCTGTTTTAACTGCATTACATTAACACAAAAACCATTAATCATCACCACGTTTCATTTAACACCCTTTCAAACTGTACATATTGTATCAGACTACTGGTGTACATGAAACGCTGCAGTAAATAGACAAAGAATAGACACTGAACCTGTATTGCGTGTAACAGGTGTGATTCACATGGGGGTTAGGCACATAAGGGACACACACACATCTAGAGTGTGTGTGTGTGTGTGTGTGTGTGTGCGTGCGTGTGTGTGTGTGTGTGTGTGTGTGTGTGTGTGTGTGTGTGTGTGTGTGTGTGTGTGTGTGTGTGTGTGTGTGTGTGTGTGTGTGTGTGTGTGTGTGTGTGTGTGTGTGTGTGTGTGTGTGTGTGTGTGTGTGTGTGTGTGTGTGTGTGTGTGTGTGTGTGGCCGGCCTAGCATTACTATACTTGTGGGGACCTAAATCAGTTACAGTCACGTGTGGGGACTCGCCTCCCTTATGGGGACAAATTGGAGGTCCCCATAAGGGGAATCATTAATTTTAGGGTGAAGACTTGGTCAGGTTTAGGATTAGGGTAAGGTTAAGGGTAAGGTTAAGGGTTAGGCATGTGTTGGTTATGGTTAAGGTTAGGATAAGTCTCCAGGAAATGCATGTAAGTCAATGTAATGTCCCGTGTGTGTGTGTGTGTGTGTGTGTGTGTGTGTGTGTGTGTGTGTGTGTGTGTGTGTGTGTGTGTGTGTGTGTGTGTGTGTGTGTGTGTGTGTGTGTGTGTGTGTGTGTGTGTGTGTGTGTGTGTGTGTGTGTGTGTGTGTGTGTGTGTGTGTGTGTGTGTGTGTGTGTGTGTGCTTTATCTGATCTGGATGGTTACTAATTCCTTTTCTTTATGGCGGTCAAGATGACCGGGAACACCATGGTGTTACAAAGTTGACTAAATCATCCAAAATTCAATGAAAGTTGTGATCAGCAATTGTATATGTTCAAATGTCTCCTGTGAAGGATATGATAGAGCCTTAATGCAATCGAATGTAAAACAAAAAAGTTATGATTGATGAAAGTAGTAAATCGGTCAGAGTGTGCTTCTCTTGGCCTGCTCCGTGTGAACTGTATGCTGCTGTTTGTGGAGGCAGTTTAAGTTCGCACTGCCTTTTGAATCATTCAGTCATTTGCAGCTATCTTGGGCCGCAATGCTCTTCCTTCACGGGCTGCAGCCAGTGCATGTAATCAAATATTTACGAGGTTTTTTTCTTCGGTGCACAGCATGAACGGTTGTTAACAAAATTAACCCTTGAATGTTGCGAACAGTACCAGAAATAAACAAGAAAATCAGAAGTCAAAGGTAAAGAAATCTGTTATGGGCAGGATGTACGGTACAGCGCATGCAGGTGTACAGAGAAGGAAGGAAAGGGCTACTGTTCTTGTACTGTAGCTTAGCATGACGAGACAGAACAGAACACAAGTCAACCATTCAGCAGAATGAATGTTTGGCATTGAGTCAGGAATGTGTTTTACTCAGAAATTAAAGTAGTTTTTATTCAATAATTCTATAAAAAAGGCAACAAATTGACTAATATTAGGCTTTTTCAGAGCTATAAACCTATGCAATTGGCTATTATCAGCTCGATTATTAACCTTGTGTAGTCTTACAACACAGCACTGGATCAATGCATGTAAATGGAACAACTGAACAACCCATGTAAGCTATGTGTCAATAATCTTAAATCTTAATAAGCTGATTTGCTCCCTCAAATATTGAACTGGTTACTGTGGCATGTGAAATATTGTTCTTCCCACTCCTTGTTATCTCTGCCAACTCTTACTGACACCGGGTTACATTCTCAGTCGATGGATGGGCATCTTTTTCGATAATTGCACCACCAGACTTGTTGTGTTGGCATGTTTGAGAACTATTGCTCAGCCCAAAGAGGGAGGGTGAAGCTGGCGGGCACACATTGTCATGTTCCCTCTCCTGAAGATCTGTGTAGCTGTGGGCGTAGCACTACACAACACACATTCCATAATATGACATATGACATGTTCAGAGATGTCAACAATGATCCTCAATCACAGGGCATCAAAGGTTTGTGTAAACATCTCCAGGTTGTCACTGTCAACCTCTAGGTTATTTATGGAGCAGTATCTTGCAAAATGGTACAGAATATGTCCATTATTTGATATGTAGTGATGAACACAAGTTAAAACCTGAGCAATGTTACAATGGTTGCATGCTTGCTTACGTGTCTAAAATGTTTGTGCATTAGTCAGTTTGTGAATGAAAAGCTGCTTTGCATTTCCTCTCTGGGAGCTTCTCCATTGCAGCGTCTCCTCACGAAGGTGTCGGGTAGATTCACAGGAAGCCGCGTGATACTGAAGGACAGTGCAGGAGATAACCTTTCACTGCAGACTCATTCTGTGGCATTCATTTACCAAAGGCCCCCAGGCCACCGCCTCACTCTCACCGTGCACCGCAGTCAGTGTCTGCCCCTGGTTGTATCTGTAGATCTGAGCATGTAGTGTTATGTCAACATATGCATGATAGACAACTGCCTTTTGGCCATTTTAGGTCATATTTCAAATTAGGTAACTGACATTTACTGGGAATGGCATGCTACTTATATTCAGATACATAACTATGTTAACCCGCGTATTCTACCATTTTCAGCCGTTAAAAAAAAATCTGTTTTCCTGCTTCAAGATAAGATTCAGTGTTTCATAAGGTATGCATGCAATATAACTAGACGTCTTTGTAGATGCTTGCCACTGCTTGGGTGTGAGATAATTGTCTGAATTGCATTAGCTATAATTCTGTGTCGGCAAGCATATGCATGTTTTCCTGCGTCATTTGTAAGATGGCTAGTTTTTTGTCTGCACGACGAGCCCGGGGAAGTCCTGGAAACATATAATACCCTTTTAAGTGAGTGTCTGTCCAAAAGTGTAATAACTGTTGGTTAAAACTGTCCAGAGAAAGCTGACAGTGTCCATGACAGGAACTTCAACAAAACGATAGGGAACAAAAGGACCATGGGAAGGGCAACTGTGTTTGTGTGCAGCATGTCGAAGTGTTGAAAAGAGGGGCTGCTGGCACTCCCGCTGGGCGCCTCCCGGTGTGTTTAAGGGACGTGTCCGGCCATGTTCACCCCACACACACAGCACATATCCTGAGAGAGGTTTGTTTCCTCAGGTATGTTGTAGGTGTGGATTGATGTGTGTCTTAACATGAAAAGACTTTAAACAGAATGGAATGGCTTGTTAGCAGCAGGGTACGTTGGAAGTGGACCAAGAGAAAATCATGTTTCCCTCAATAGGGAAGGGGTCTCCTGCTTTGACTCAGAGGTTTTGTTTCAGAACACATGCATTCATAGCGTAGCTGAGATGGTTTGCCTAACTCTGTGGTCCGGGATTGAGCTTTGCCATCCTGAACGTAACACAGAGGAGGAGCTAATAAAAGATTGTGACTGTTGACTCACAGAAGAACTTGTAAACAACTCGATACACTCATTCTTGAGTATTTACAATGAGTATGTGGATATTTAGACACATTGTAAATTACCATCATCCCACTATACGACGACCAGATAGCCTACTTGACATTTACTCACACAGCGGCGTGTGTGTACTGTCTGTGTTTCCTAAAACGGTGACGCCATCCATTTGCAAATCCGAGAGTTTTTCCAGAATATTTTTGGAAAGTTAGGAAAATTCCCCTCGGGGGTTTTACCCATATTCACGTGGGATCAACTTCAACAATAACCCCTCTTATGGTTAAATCCCCAAGTTTGTTTCTCATTTTGAAGTTGGAACGTCTTTGCAAAATAAAGTAAATCCAACATTAAAGAAATAGACAATTTCTTGACAATTTTGATAGTGCCATCGTCACATGACAACCAGAACTCTCTTTGTTCTTCTCAAGCTCCAAACACAGCATTCATTTCCTAGAAAACTGCACGACTACTGTGATGAAATATTTCCTGTGTACTGATTGTCAAAATCACGGAAAAATCCATCTGCTTTTTCATGAATCCTTAGCAACATGGCTACCGCTAGCACACAGGCTAATGCTACTGTCCGAAGCAAGAATCCCAAAGAACAAGAGGCCCAGACATCAGTGCTATGGTACAGAGTTAAACACCTGCTTTGTTAATACGTGTTGTTACTTACTGATATAGCTCAGTAGAAAAACCCTTTTTCCATCACTTCCATCTTTGCCGTCTTTGCATCGTCTGTCTCCGGGCTCTTTTACCAAGTAGAGATTCCATAGTTAACATGTCTCTGGTTGTTCCACCATCCGTTAGCTGACGTAGCTACTTTAAGCTACTTTGTTGAGTTACCTTATCGGAAAATGGCCACTGGTTAGCGGTGATGTGGTGTAAATGTCTAGGGCTTTTATTGTGAAAGGCAGTTTGAAATCTGGAGCCCTGCAGAAAGAAAAAGGCCAGATTTATGTGGAACAAATCCATATGCAGATGGTGTTTTTATTCTACAGCCGATACACTTTGCAATCAACATTAACTTCAAAATGATACGTTTAGGCAAAAGTGTTATTTCCTGTTAAAACGTATGAATCCCTTTTCAAAGCAATCTGTTTCCTAGAAGTAAGATATTTTATTCTTTTAACATTGGGACACAACACAGTTGATCATTTAGACTTTTAAGTTTTTATAATTATATGATAAAAGCGTGTGTGTGTGTGTGTGTGTGTGTGTGTGTGTGTGGCCGAGCATTACTATACAGTACTTGTGGGGACCTACATCTGTTTACACAGTCACGTGTGGGGACTCGCCTCCCTTATGGGGACAAATTGGAGGTCCCCATGAGGGGAATCATTAATTTTAGGGTGAAGACTTGGTTAGGTTAAGGTTAAGGGTAAGGGTTAGGGTTAGCCATGTGTTGGTTATGGTTAAGGTTAGGATAAGTCTCCAGGAAATGCATGTAAGTCAATGTAATGTCCCCTGAAGTGATGTATACATGGTATGTGTGTGTGTGTGTGTGTGTGTGTGTGTGTGTGTGTGTGTGTGTGTGTGTGTGTGTGTGTGTGTGTGTGTGTGTGTGTGTGTGTGTGTGTGTGTGTGTGTGTGTGTGTGTGTGTGTGTGTGTGTGTGTGTGTGTGTGTGTGTGTGTGTGTGTCTGTGTGCGGGGATGTGTGTTTTGGTAGTATACTGTTACTCTATCCTTTGCCCTTGCTTTCTTCTGAACTTCCACCGGTGCGTCTGCTCATTATTGTGCTTCTCTAATCTGGAGGGGACAGGACTGGGTGCAGAAGTGTATTTATCTTCCTGCACAAATAGGACCTCTTTCCGTCTGGTCCCTGCTCAGCTTGTTGTTGAAAGATAGTGAACAGCATAGAGCAAGCTTGTGCGTGTGCGTGTGCGTGTGTGTGTGTGTCCGTGCGTGTGTGTCTGCACACGGGTGAACTGAGATGTGTCCCAGCTGGCCCACAGACCAGCACACTAACCATCACCTCACTGCAGCAAATGCAGGCAAAAGAGGAATATATCTCCCTTGTGATATCGATACCCCTTAACTCCAGGGGTGTTTCACCCTAAATGAGAAGGCAACATTCCTCACAGAGGTCTGTTGTACTTGTAAAAGCCAGTAAGATCAGCGTTACAGAAAGTCCCTGTTGTGTGAGTCGTGTAACCCTGTTTCCGCTTTTGCTCCATCACATCTGTTGGGATGTGTACTTTTGCTACGCACTGTCTAGGCATGTTTCTTTTCATTCCCCTGTCGTCTCCCTGACATGAGGCTCGCAGAGCAGCAGCTATCATACAGCAAATGGCCATGAGGCAAAAGTCGGTATTCCGAATCAAAACAGAACGTTAAAAATAATACAAAAGATGGCTTTCGTTCTGATCCTTACACAACAGAAAACTATTGGTCTGACCTCGGTTTTTGATGTCCAATAGTTGCCACTAACCTGTTTTCCTCTCTGTCTACAAACATGGATTAGTATTATATTCCTACTGCATGACCCTTTGAGCAATAATTAATACCCTGTTGGCTAAACCTCAACTATTAGATTCTAAAGCTTTAGCAATGCTCCTCCATCGCTAAGCTGCTCGCGGTGGCGTGCCTATTTAGAAAAATATGATAGCTTTAGCTAGCTTTGACCTCCTTCTTAGTGCCATCACTGTTTGGCTTTGACTTTAACTCCTGGACGGGTGGAGAGGCCTTTTGGACCCAGGCAGTCCTGCTGTCGCTCTGAGATGACCCGACCTCAGTCCTGGCTTCCTGTCAGCCATGCCTGCGTGCCAGAGCTCTGTGTGTGGCCATCCTGGCACCATCATCTGGGGCCACTCTCTTGCCCACTTATCAAGCCCACTCATCAAGCTCACTCGATTTGAGACCGCCTTGATCTGGTCTTTTGCCGCCGAAGTGTGATCTAAGCTTACACATGCGTAGTGGCCTGTTTTTCAGGAAACGCCGGGTGAAAAACAAACAAAAGAGATAAGCGTTGATAAGCCCAAACTCTGCCTTGAGAGGAAAAAGCAGAAATGCAAATGATTTTTTTTTTTACCAAGAAGCTACTTCCACTCTGTGTGAAACTCAGTGTCCTCATTGTGACATGTTTGTGTTGCTCTAAAAGCACATTCTGGAGATAAAGGACAAGTGCAGAGCACAAAAGGAATTTGATTTGATGCGAAGAATGCGAAGCAGAGAGTGGATGCACGCATGTTATTGAAGGGGGGGCGGTTGCTGATAAGAGCACAACCTTCCCTTGTTTTCCCTTGTGGACATTTACACTTCGAGTTGAAGTTTTATAAATGTATGAACGGTTAATTGATAGATTCAGTTAAAGCGAAGTTTATCACTGATATTAATATCTATTATTGTGAAGGTTTGAGGATTGGAGAAAAATGCAGGGTCATCGTGTCCAAGTATGAATGTACAGACAAGTATACTAAACATTTCACATATTATTTGAAGACTTTAAGGTTTTTTTATTTGACGACTTTAAGGTTTTTGTTACATTTCTTTGCAGTGACGACAAGCAAGATGTATGAAAGGTTTAGTCGGTTCGTTTTTCAGGGGAAAAATGTGTGCGCAATGGTAAGAAATCACAACAAGCCTGACGTTGAGCTATGATTCAGAGGTCTTAAAAGTCTGTTTTGTAAATGAACGTCAGGGGAAAGGTTTGTATTGGGTACATTACGAGTGGAAAACAGGTCCATTCGAACGCATCACTGACCCTTCTTCTATTTACATGTGGATGCACCTGTGTGTTTGTATGAGTATGCTTATGTGCGTATTTGAGGGGGTCTGTTTGTGTTTGAGTGTGACAGTGTATACTTTGTCGGCCCGAGGACACTTAGATTGAGTGTGTGTTGTCCTCTCTGGTGAGAGCACACATATGTGTTTGCATGAAGACCTGCTACTATGTGGGTGTGTGTTTGATAAACTGTGAGAGCATGTGGGAGAATGTTTGTCTCTTCATCTGGGTGAGAGCGGGAGAGAACGAGCAGAATGAGGAGGTGGAGGAGATCCGCTTCCAGCCTCTATCTTCAAGTCAATCTGCTCACAGTCACACAAAACCTCTTTATCTCTCCCTTAGACAGCGGGGAGGGAGACAGGCAGAGGGAGAGAGACAGACAGACGGAGAGGAAGACAAATATATGCGTTTTAAAAAGAGGAAAAGTACAGAGGGTAAAGGGAGACCGATTCAATCAGGCAGCTTTAAGAGGATCATCAAAGTCCTGCTCAGACAGCATCTGCCATTATAAGTATTTGTGCTATTTCGGTATCAGCACAATACGCTATTATTGTCCAATCGAAAGGCTCTTAGTAAGATCTTCAGGATGTGGCACGTCAACTTTGATACAATCCCCGATCGACAAGCGAAACATTATTTTACAGTGTTCCCTACTGTGGCCGCAGTGGAAGTGGAGTGGCCATTGACATCCTCTCCAGCTTTCACCGTGTCCTCTCAACACATGCAGTGCACACACACTCTTCCACACACGACTGTGAACGATGGCGTCAATTTTCAGCGATGAAACTGACAAACACGCAGTCGTGTCTCCGCGTAGGTGTGCCTGTCTGCCTGCAGAAAGAGCAACAAATCAAATAAATCAACTTGGCTTAATTGCACGTCTGACACAAATGTATGGTTTGCAATGCAGCTCTGGCAGCCGTCCAGATAAGGATGACGACCAGTAAGAGTCTGGAGGCGCAGAGACCATATCTGGCAACAGGGCTGCTTTGGGTGCGTGTGTGCGTGCGTGTGTGCGTGTGCGTGTGCGTGTGCGACTGCGAGGCTGCCGTGGTGCTGGCCTGTTATTGCAGTATCATGCCCCATTGGCTGATGAGTTGCTATGCTCATCTCTTGGTCCTTTCAGCCCCAATCAAACCTGTCACAATATGAGTCAGCGTGGCCATAAGTGGGGCCGATGCCTCTCACCGTTAGATCAATCCGCCCTGTGGCACACCGGGCACATTGTAATCCAGTGCCGAAGCCACTGGTGGTGTGATGTGCTCGTGAAAGCTGGCTAGTGACAGGCGGAGGCTGGAGAACTGAAATCTCATTTTCTCATGTGGCCTTGAGAGTGGAGCATGCTCAGTGCTGATGTTTGTCATCTCTCCCTCTCCGAGATGCTGCTGCAGTGCTTCCCTGCTTATGGACATCTCTCTTATGGAGCGATACAGCGGCCAAGCTGCAGCGGCTCGGTGGAAGCCTGTGTTTCTTCCATTCACTCTGTGTTTCTCTGCGGCTCTCCCGTGTCACCTTTCTCCCATTTCTGCCTCTCCCACTCTTTCTCCCGTTGTGTTTCTCACACATTATCTCCTACTTTCTCGCCTGCATCCTTTTCTTGTCTCACTCTCCCCGCGTCTCAGCCTCGCGTCTCAGCCTCACTCCGCCCTTCCACATCTCTCTCTCTCTCTCTCTCTCTCTCTCTCTCTCTCTCTCTCTCTCTCTCTCTCTCTCTCTCTCTCTCTCTCTCACACACATACTCTAGTTGCTACCCTTAAGACCGTGGTTACCATGGTGACAGCTATGTGCTGCGGAAACGTCAAAGAAGCTGCATCCACCCAGGATCACTTCCTTGTTCAACACTTAAATTCTTTCAATCAATCAATCAATCAATGTTTATTTATATAGCCCAATATCACAAATGTTACATTTGTCTCAGTGGTCTTCACAGTGTGTACAGAATATCAGTATGACAATACGACACCCTCTGTCCTTAGACCCTCACATCGTACAAGGAAAAACTTCCAAAGAAAACCCAGTTTAAAGGGAAAAATGGGAGAAACCTCAGGGAGAGCAACAGAGGAGGGATCCCTCTCCCAGGACGGACGGACGTGCAATAGATGCCGTGTGTAAATTGAAAAGATAATACATTTGCAACATAGGTAGTCCAAATGTTTGGAAATGCATGTGTGTATAATAGGAAGATGAATCCACGAGGATATCCATCCAGGACCTATGATCCAGGACCACAGCCACGACTCAAGATCCAGCGCTCGCGATCCAGGACACAGGACCGCAGGATCATCCATGACTCCGGATCCCAGCGTATATAGACACCAAAAAGAAAGACATTTGGGGAAGCTGGGTTAATCGGAACATGAGTGTACACGGGTATAGACAGAGAGAAGGAAGATGTAAGATGTCCCCCGACAAACTAAGCCTATATCAGCAAAACTAGGGGCTGAATCTAATCAGCCCTAACTATAAGCTTTATCAAAAAGGAAGGTCTTAAGCGCACTCTTAAAAACGGATAGGGTGTCTGCCGCCCGAACACAAACTGGAAGCTGATTCCACAAATGTGGAGCTTGATAAGAAAAGGCTCTGGCTCCCATTGTACTTTTAAAGATTCTAGGAACAACCAACAACCCTGCATTCTTGGAACGCAATGCCCTAGTAGGACAGTAGGGTATAATGAGTTATTTAAGGTAAGATGGCGCCTGCCCATTAAGGGCTTTGTAGGCGAGAAGAAGAATTTTAAATTCTATCCTGTGTTCTATAGGGAGCCAGTGTAAGGCAGCCAGAACAGGAGTAATGTGGTCCCTTTTCCTAACTCTGGTTAGTACACGAGCCGCAGCATTTTGAATCAGCTGAAGCGACTTGATTGACTTCTTGGTACTCCCTGATAATAAAGAGTTACAATAATCCAGCCTAGAAGTAACAAATGCATGGACTAGTTTCTCTGCATCATTTTGAGGCAAGATATGCCTGATTTTTGCAATGTTACGTAGATGGAAGTAGGCGGTCCTTGAAATTGATTTTATGTGGGCGTTAAAGGATAAATCCTGATCAAATATAACACCAAGATTCCTTACAGTCTCACTGGAGGCCAAATTAATGCCATCCATAGTTAGTATGTCTTTAGATAATTTGTTTCGTAGATTCTTCGGGCCAAGTACAATAACTTCAGTTTTGGTCGTGTTTAACATCAAAAAGTTTAAGGTCATCCACGTTTTTAAGTCCTTAAGGCAGTCTTGAATTTTATTTAGATGATTAATTTCATCAGGCTTGATTGATAAATATAGTTGAGTATCATCCGCATAACAATGAAAGTTTACAGAATGATTCCTTATAATATTGCCTAACGGAAGCATATATAATGTGAACAAAATAGGTCCGAGCACTGAGCCCTGTGGCACTCCATGGCTAACTTTGGTTTGCGTGGAAGATTCATCGTTAACACGTACAAACTGAGAGCGTTCAGATAGATAGGACCTAAACCAGCCTAAAGCAGTTCCCTGTATGCCAACTAAGTGCTCTAGTCTTTGCAATAGGATATCATGGTCGATAGTATCAAATGCAGCACTAAGATCGAGCAAAACAAGAATAGAGACAAGTCCCTTGTCTGAGGCTATTAGAATATCATTTGTGACTTTAACCAGAGCTGTCTCTGTGCTATGATGTGTTCTAAAGCCAGACTGAAAATCTTCAAATAAATCATTGTTTTTTAAGTAATCACACAACTGTTTTGCGACCGCTTTCTCAAGAATTTTTGAGAGGAACGGAAGATTAGAAATAGGTCTATAGTTGGCTAAAACCTCTGGATCGAGGTTGTGCTTTTTAAGAAGCGGTTTTATCACTGCTACTTTGAATGATTGCGGAACATAGCCTGATAATAAAGACATATTCATAATATTTAATAAAGAAGTGCTAATTAATGGAAAAACTTCCTTCAACAGCTTAGTTGGAATTGGGTCTAACATACACGTTGATGGTTTAGAAGAGAGAATCATTGAATGTAATTGTTCAAGGTTAATGGCTGAAAAGCATTCTAGTTTACTATCTAGTGTAATATTAGAACTTACGATTCCGGGAGCTGTTGATAACACTATACTGGTCGAAGGCAAGAGGTCATTAATTTTGTTTCTAAGAGTAACAATTTTATCGTTAAAAAAGCACATAAAATCATTACTACTGAGTGCTAAGGGAATAGAAGGCTCAATCGAGCTGTGGCTCTCTGTCAGCCTGGCTACAGTGCTGAAAAGAAATCTTGCATTATTCTTATTCTCATCTATTAATGAAGAGTAGTAGGCTGCTCTCGCTTTACGCAGTGCTTTCTTATATTCATTGAGAGTAATATGCCAAATTAAACGAGATTCTTCAAGTTTAGTGGAACGCCATATCCTTTCAAGTTGTCTAGACTTTTGCTTTATTTTGCGGGTTTCGGCATTATGCCATGGAGCTAATCTATGTTGTTTTATTTTCTTCTTTTTCAAAGGAGCAACAGAATCTAATTTTATTCGCAGCGCATCTATAGCACTATCAACAACATGATCAATTTGGGGTGGTGTACATTTTGTATAAGTTTCCTCCCCTACATGCAGACATGCTATCGAGTTAAGTATTGGTTGAATCTCTTCCTTAAATGTGGCTATAGCACTAACAGATAGGTTTCTGCTGCAAGAGCTTTTGACTAATGCTTTGTAGTCTAGTAACAGTACTTCAAAAGTTACTAAGAAATGGTCGGATAAAGCAGGATTATGCGGTTCGACTAATAGTTGCTCAATTTCAATACCATAAGTCAGAACAAGGTCGAGAGTGTGATTATAACAGTGGGTTGGTTTATTTACACTCTGACAGAAACCAACAGAATCTAATATAGAGTTAAATGCAACAGTAAGGCTATTTTTATCATCGTCAACATGAATATTAAAGTCACCTACGATAATTACTTTGTCTGTTTTAAGAACCAAAGTTGATAAAAACTCAGAGAATTCTGATAAGAATTCTGAATAAGGACCTGGTGCACGATACACTGTAACAAATAAGATTGGCTGCAAAGTTTTCCAGGTCGGATGCGTAAGACTAAAAACGAGGCTTTCAAAAGAGGTATAATTACATTTTGGTTTAGTATTGATAAGTAAACTTGAGTCAAAGATTGCTGCAACTCCACCTCCTCGGCCCGTGCCTCGAGCAATATGAGTGTTGACATGGCTGGGTGGAGTGGCCTCATTTATGCTGACATATTCTTCATGTCTCAACCAAGTTTCAGTGAGACAGCATATATCAATATTATAATCTGATATTAAATCATTTACCAATATTGCTTTAGATGCTAGAGATCTTATGTTTAAGAGACCACATTTAATCTTCCTGTTTTGTTGCACTGTAGTAGTTGTTACATTTACTTTTATTAGGTTATTATGTATGACACCTCTATTAGGTTTTACCTTAAATTGTCCTTGGGCAGACACACACACCGCTAATATTGGGTATTTTATTGGGTTCGGGATTCCTATGGGTGACTGCCTAGGAGAGAGCGCAGAGAAGCGTGTAAGACTGCGACTCTGCCTCCTGGTCTCAACTCCAGTTTGTCATGGATTACGTCCACAAAGCCCTGAAATGTTTGCCGAAATGAGATCTGCACCTTTCAAAGTAGGGTGAATGCCGTCTCTCTTAATCAGACCAGGTTTTCCCCAGAAGGCTGTCCAATTATTTACGAAGCCCACATTGTTTGCTGGGCACCACCAAGACAACCAGCGCTGAAATGATGACATGCGGCTATACATGTCATCATTGATCAGATTGGGGAGGGGACCAGAGAAGATTACGGTGTCCGACATTGTTTTAGCATAACTACACACCGACTCCACATTAAGTTTTGTGCATTCTGATTGGCGTAAACGAACATCATTACCACCGACGTGAATAACAATCCTACTGTATTTACGTTTATCTTTAGCCAGCAGTTTAAGATACGCCTCAACGTCGCCCGCTCTGGCCCCCGGAATGCATGTGACTGTGGAGGCTTCGGTCTCTAAATTCACGTGTCTCATAATAGAGCTACCAATAACCAGAGTTGGCTTCTCAGCGGGTGTCTCGCTGAGTGGGGAATATCTGTTAGATACGTGAACGGGTTGGTGGGGACCTGCGGGTTTCGCGTTATGCCCCTTCTGAACAGTCACCCAGCCTCCCTGCTGCTCGGGAGTTGCCGGTCCGCACATGCTAACATGGGCTTTACTTTAACTGAGTTACTTTCTAAGATGCGGAGCCGGGCTTCTATGGCTATGATTCCCGCCTCCAACCTAACAACTATACTACATTTAACACATGTATCCTTACCAGTAAGGGAGGCCGGGAAGTAACCAAACATGAGACAGGAAGAGCAGGAAATAGCACCAGAAGGTGGGGAAAGAGCCATGGCTAGCTATCAAGCTAAAGTAGCTACCGTTAGCAAACCCGAAAAGAGTGTAGGCAACTGTGGAGTTACAGTCGCTAAGAGAAGGAGAGTTGTGAGTGCTTAAGCTGTAGTAACGTGTGATTACAACGTCAGGCAGTTGCCGTGATCAAGAGTTTTAAAACGATCGATTAAGTTTAAGTTAATAAGCTATCAGCAACAGAACAGGCACACGGGATACCCGGAGATGAAAACAACAACAACCGGAAGTTACAACGTGCAACGTGCTCACCGCAATAGGTTCCTCCTTCCGCTCTCGCTGTTTCTCTCTGATCTCTAAATGCCAAAGAGCCATGCTTGATTTGAATGTGCTATGTTGTGAACGAGGCTGTTCACGTATGCACTCAACTGTTGCTGAGTAGAGTCCTAAGTGACACGTCGTTTTGGAAACTCGTTTGACCTTGGTACAGCTGACCTTGAAACATCCCAGAAGCCCCCTTCCTCGGGGCTTCCAGGTGTCACTGACGTTGATTTGTGTGGTGTCTGTTTTGAAAGGGGCTTCGCCAGCACGCCCAGTCACATACGTCTCGTCACACCTTTAGCCTGTCGTTCACACAGAGGGCCGCTTGCACAGACGGACACATTTACCCGCTAATGGAAAGCTGCGAGACTGGCAGCATCAAGCAGATTATATTTATGCTTTGTACACAATCTCCTTGGTCTGTACTGACAACATATGCTGCTGCTGGGTGAGCAGGTTCGTATTGGCCCGCCGGTGTTGTTTCCACAGCACACCTCGGGGCACGGTCATCTGAGGGAGCAGATGCCTTATTAAGAGGTGGATATCAGCAGGTGGGGCTGTTTCTGTCATCTGATGAGGAAGACGTTATTTTCACTCCCTAGTTTCATTCACACGTTACACCTTTGTGTCCTCCCATTTCCTTTCCTTCCCTATTTTCCCTGTCCTGTCCATTTTCCCTTACTGTTGTTGTACTTACTTACCCCTCCTCCTTGCCCTTGCTTCACCTCTGAGAGTCAAGATGTGTGTTAAAAGCTTGCACTATGCCCCTACTCTAAGCCCCCCTGACACCCATATACACTTTGTTGGACACAAAAGCAGACCGATGTAAACAACACAACCTAATGGCGGTTTAAAGCCATTATGTCTCAAAGATAAACTCTGGTGCCTGTGAAAGGGCAGGAGTGCTGTCGAGCGGTATCCATGTGATGATGTGCAGGTATGCTGTTGTTAGGAGAGCTGTCTCCCCTATTTGAGGGACAGCAAGGAGGGATTAGGAGGCAGGCAGAGATGGGGCCTGTGGAGCATTTATGAGCAGGGCTCAAAGGATCAATGTCAGAACTTTTAGGGGTTGGCTCCACTTCTCTTTTTTGGATATGCTCTTCAAGTGATGCTCCTCCCACACTGGCCCAGCGTGCCCCTCCACCTCCAGACCCTGATCCAAGGACGGCCCGCGGCTGTTGAAAAACAGCAGATGCTTTTGAGTAGACAAAAATGAAGAGAGATTTCGATGCACATGGCCGTAGTGTGTCTTGGTGTGAAAAATGGAGTTCATTTCAGATGCTTGTTGGGCTCCACAGGCTCATCTACAACAGCCTTACCTTGTTCAGAGCTCTTGACGCAATCTTGTGAACAAAAAGAAACATCTAACCCTATTTTCTGATGGCGTGTAGTCGGAGAGGGCTCCATTTCCATCTCCCTCGTTCCTGTATGTGCACACACTGTTTGCATAACATTTGCCAAGTGGGACACAGTTGTGGCACGTAGTGATCGTAAAAACGAATGCATCTGCACAAAGTATATTTTCAAATCTTTTCCCAGTTCAGCAGGAGCTCGGCACGTTTGCAAAAACGTTGAGACGAGAGCCACACATTGATGTCCACGCTAACCCCGAGGTTAACCTGCTCCTGTTGCTCCTACTGCTGTGTAGGACTCCCTCATTACTCATGTTACATTTCACCAATTTGCATCTTGTGTGGCTCGACTTCAAGGCATCCGTGGGACCGTGAAGGAGCAGGTTTGGAAATGTTATGAGAGGCACACAGAATATCTAGATCCACATCCCGTCGGCCTGAAGGTGGTGCTTCTTTTGTCCTGACGTCACTGATACTCACATTTCTGACACATACATAACCCGCACGCCCACCCAGAGAGACGCGGGCCCGGGAACGAGTCCCATCTCGTTGAATAGTGGAGGAGGAAGTGAGTGTTGAGGGTAGGGGGGAGATAGGGCGGCAGGGGCAGCTCTCTGACACACTGTGGCCCCTGCCAGTCCTCAGCGAAGTCCGCTGACAGATTAGATCATCGAAAAAAACGACCAGCGGGAGTAGAGGACAGACGGACAAGCATTTTGTTCGTAGGAAAAGCACAACATTGGATCGGATTGCCGTGTCAGCCCTTCGCCTCAGTGGGACCCCCACCAGTTTGGTTGCCCACAGATTAGGCTTATGCTATTGAGGGCAGTGACCCGTAACGACATGACCCCCTTTCTGCCCCCTTTCCAATCCCTGCTGCCGCCGCCTCTTCCTAAGAAATCAACGTCATGAATCTATGGAGGGCTGGACGGAGGCAAACCTCCGGAGGGCCCCGCAGATGACTCATTTACGGATCTTTTTTTTAAACCAACGAGTTTCATTGAGAGTGGACCTGCTGTTGTTTCAACCGGTTTTTATTTTCTTGCCACTTAGTGGGACGGTGGAGTTCAGTCAGCATGAAATCAGAAAACCTTACTTTTGCGATAGCAGCTTAAAATAATACCATTAGCCGCAGCGTTGTAGTTGTCAAAGTTATGTTTGCATTAGATATTGTTTTACGAAAAAAAAACTAATATCCTCTTGTACTAAATTCGGGCAGTGACTCATTTGCCACATTCAGAAAGTTCTGTACTTTGATTTATTTATTTTCTGGAGCCAAACATGGCTCAACCCAGCCCCCCCCACCCCCTCTTTTATATTAGTCTCCCCTTGCCCTATTTTCCTCCGTGCTTTCAAACTTTCTACTGAAAGTAGAAACACACAAGGTGAGCTTCCCCCTTAGCCTTTTAAAAAAAAACTTATTTGCAGAATAACAAAATCTTCATTTGAACAAATTCTGGTATCAAAAGCAAATGTCTGCATTTTTAAAAGATGAATGCTCGTTTCAACGGATGCATATTATTTATACCTCTGCATGGACATTGATGACAGCGAGTTAAAACCACAGACATGCTGAGACCCGCCTGAAGTAAAGAGAGGGGGGTCTGACAGACAAGAAAGCTGAGGAAGGGGAGCAGCTATAGGAAAAACCACAGATTATCTTTCTTTTTGTGTATTTTTGGAAGAAGCAAGTCTGTCGTAGATTGTGATCTGACATTTGGCACCTCACACATCGCACACATCGCACAGAAACAGTGCTGGGCAAATCTGGACCAGATGTGAAGTGTTGTGGGACCCCGACATCAACCTGGCAAGGGCAGGTCCCCGCCTGAATGATCTGGGTGGGGTCAGCAGTGCAGAGGGGACAACTTAAGAGGTCTCGCTGCACTTTTGCATGGGTCATTAGAGGGGATGCTCCCGAAGGTGGGGACTAGAGTCAGAGCCGGCTAAGAGGCCGTGGAGCATGAATGGACGAGTCCAGATTCCTGGCTGGACTTCCTCAGTCGTGGCTGCAGGGCCTGTAAGACCCGCTGCTTATCTGATAGATCCAGAAGAGGAACATTTGATTGCCGTTAAAGCAATAGGAAATGCCTTCCCTCTTTCTTCACTCCCTCCCTCTGTATTCTCTCACTTCTCCCCTTTCGAGCTATGCCTCTACCTTTTTCTCCCTATTTTTTCCTGCTCGCTCCCTCCCTCCCTCCCCTCCCTCCCCTCCCTCCCTCTCCTTCTCTCTCCCTCTGCCCTGCTTTGAGTAGGTGGTTCTTGCTCTACTTGATTGGTGTGAGTCTATATAGGAGGAGAGACGACTCTAACAGGCTCAGAGTCTGGTGGTGCCCACTTGCCACACGTTCCCAATAGGACTACCTGGGATTTTTTTTTTCCCTGTGTCTTCTACTGAGGATTTACTTTCTTGTGACAGCATGACGGAGACCAAGAGGAAAGATAGGAAAGGGAAAAAGAAGGGGGGTAAGAAGGGCGATTCCACTGCAGGTAAAAATAAATGAAAGGTGGTTTCTGTGTAACATGTTATGTATGTATGGCTGTGTGTTAGAGAGAGACAGTGTGAGTTTAAGTTTGTGTTACTGTATTACGGAAGTGTGGGACAAAGTAAGTATCCCCTTGGCTTGTCAAAGCTTGCCGCTTGGTTGTCACATGGATTGGTCTTCTTACATGGACAGCGTGTAGAGGCACATCTGTTTTCTGCTGCAATTGGGAATTGTAGGGAAGACAACTAATACGACATGTGTACAAAATCAACTTAAACTTAGGTTTTTTATCCCAACTGTTTCTGGATCTCACAGAGCCAAAGCACAGCTGTATAATGAGCCATGTGGAAACTGGCTATAACTGCTTTTGTTGATTCATCTGATAATTTAACAACTGATCTGTCACATCAAATGTTGATATATCGGATTTTTTCCTCGGTCTTTATCATAAAAGTAACGTCTGTATGGCAAAATTCTGAATTTCATCACGCATTTTTCGACATGGTTAACAATTCAACAGTTGCTTTCATCTTAATATGCATATGTGGTGAGTCGTATAACATAAAAGTCTGACTGTGTATGTGCTGGAAGCTACTCTGACATGGGGTATAGTATGGGAGCTGCTTGTATTTCGGAATCACAGACGTAGCAATGTGCTTGCTTAGTGGAGGATCCTACAAGCTGCAGCATGTCACTGTAGTTTGACCTCAGGTCATGGGGGAAGCCCAACCCCCGTTTCAGTGACACTTTGAGGACAATACCATGAGAAGCACTGTAGCTACTTTGACTTCTCATTCTTGGTTGGATTAGATACTGTATCTTACACAGCATCTGTTATAGGTAGCCATTTTGTACCTGCTGATGTCACTCATGTCAGCCTCCAACAGATAACCCTCAAAACTGGGTTTAACATGAACAGAATTTCCTTATGTCGACCACTTTTTGCATGTCTTCTTTATTGGGAAGACATGGGGCCTCTTTTCAGCTTAAACGTGCTACTGTAGTTGTTTTTGGCACCTACGGTTAATTTGATTTTATTACCCATGTACAGTGGAAGATGTAGCCTGAATAATGAATGGTCCTGGACTCCTGGTTCCAGGTCTGATTGTGATCTATAAACATGTGAGATAAACGGCTCCCAGAACTACACAGGACACAGAGTGCTTTTGGAATATTTCTCTGTGTCTTTGTTCATAATCTAGCACAGCTGCTGGACACAGAGAAGATTAGCGTGTGATGTCTGGTTTAGTTTACTTTTACAAAAGGATGCAACTGATAATAAACGTAACTCTTGTTGGATTTGAAAAAATATGCCTTTAACAAAGTAACTGCGGATGTTCCAGTGCCACGTTCATTTTGTATGTATCTGATAATGATCTTCAATATCCACATGGAGATCACTTCATTGATGTATTACAAACTTTGGTAACTAGGTAACCTCTTTGAAACTACAGTACCTGCTTACTCATAAAATGGAGCTTATCAAAGGAAGCCAAAATGATCACACCCTCATTGGTGACGCTTGTTGTGTCTGCTCCGCATCAGTTGCCTTGGCCTAAGGCTCTAAAATAGGTAATCCTTAACATAAAAAAAAGGAACCTAATGACCCATAAAGATGGCTCCTCTACCACAGGGGTGTCAAACTCAATTTCACCACGGGCCACATCAGCATTATGGTTGCACTTAAAGGGCCGGTTGTAACTTCAAGACTATATAAAAATGCATATATAAATAATATGTTATATATATATAAAATAATGTTATTGCCTCTGCATTGGATTATTATCGGACAGGGTAATAACTTCATAATTAACTACGTCTGAAAGCAGAAGTCTAGGGAAAATAATTGCAAGTCTCTTCAGTGAGCATGTCACAAAATGATTTAAAAAGAAAAAAAGTGAAATCTTGAAATAAAAGTCTAATTCTGAGAAAAAAGTCAAATGAGAGATGCATTGTGGGACATGTAGTTTGTGTGCTTCTGTAAATCAGCCTTTAACCGTTCTATGCAAGCTCTTGTGGGGCCGCATAAAATGAAGTCGCGGGCCGGATTTGGCCCCCGGGCCTTGAGTTTGACACCCCTGCTCTACCAGAACCGCTCTGATCTGGCTCTTTAATAAATGTTGCTGGCTTGTAATTATCTACGAGTAACATGGCTTCATTCAGGATGTGTTTTTTCAATTAATGAAGTTCAAAAGAAGTAGCCTTATCATTCGCAAATCTATCAACAAGACTTTATAATCAAAACTTACATAATACAACGGTCATATTCTCTAAATGTAATTGCTGCATTTAATAATAATTACAACTTCACGATGTCCTTCCAATAAATTGCTGTGGTTAGTTTGTTGATAGTCGAAGTCGCGTTTGGTCGAAACTCACTGAAAACTGTTTATTCTGAACAACGCATCCGATAAGTACAATGTACTTTGTGTCCTTTCACGTGTATACTTGTATGAAAGAGGTGTGTCAAAAATAAAGATGGTTCCTTTACCAACATCACTCTGATCTGGCTCTTTAATAAATGTTGTTTGTAATTTTCTACGATAATTATCTGGCTTCATTCAGGATGTGGTTTTTCAATGACTGAAGTTCAGAAGAAGTAGCCTTATCATTCGCAAATCTATCAACAAGTCTTCATAATCAAAAGTAGCTATGTATGCTGCTAATTAAATGAGTAGACATATATACAGCATCAGAATAGGATGCCAGCTTTCTGTAAGCTACCTTTTTGATGTCAGTGCTTAGCTCAAAAGCTAATTAAAGATCTTTGAGCTAGCTGGCTTGTTTCGCTAGCGTGCTAACTAAGCATCAGTCGCATACAAACCAGTGCAGATTGTCGTTAATGTGCTGCATGTTAGCGGTGTGGTATGACATGGATATTGTGTACATTGCACCAAAACATGGATATATGAATATTTGTCAAACGAAAGGGCTACCTTCCAGTGCTATTTAGACGTGAAGGTGTGCAGGAAAACCAAAAACACATTTTGTATGTAACTGTTTGCTGGCAACACGCTTTTGTTCTCAAAGCCTTCAGACAAGAGATAGCTGGTTCCTTCATGATTGTTCTGCAAGTTGTAAAAAAACGGATTATTTGTTCTTGTTTTGGAAATACAACTGTCATATTCTCTACATTTAAATGCTGCATTTAATAATAATTACAATTCCACGATGTCCTTTCAATAAATTGCTGTGGTTAGTTTGTTGATGATTGAAGTCGGGTCTGGTCGACTCACACTGGAAACAGTAGTACACTGAACAACGCATCCGAATCGTTGTACACCATTGGGTTTGCTATCCTGGCTCCAAAATGGTGGAATGAGCTCCCCATTGACATCAGGACAGCAGATAGCTTACACACCTTCAGGCGCAGACTGAAAACTCATCTCTTTCGACTCCACTTCGAGCGATAGAATTATTAACAAAGCACTTATATACTAATAAAGGGCTGGCTTATCTAAAGCCAGTTGAGTAGCACTTGAAATGTTTTTGCTCTATGAAACCTGATGTACTTTATGATTCTGTTTTCTTCAAGTTTGTATTTTGTTGGTCGAACGCACTGATTGTATGTCGCTTTGGATAAAAGCGTCAGCTCAATGTAATGTGATGTAATGTTGTACAATGTAGTTTGTGTCCTTTCATGTGTATACCTGTATGGAAGTCTAGAGGTGTGTCAAAAATATAATTGTATGTAATCTAGCCCATGAGCGATCTGTTCAGATTGTTAGACTGTCAGTCAACCATCAACGATATCACACGAACTCAACCGTATTATCTCAAGCACGATGTGTTCTCAATCAGCACACATACCTTTAAGAAGATGAACTCACAGCATGTACTTCTCAGTTATAATTCCCTTTTAACTGGCTATGACGTCTCCAGAATTTGGATCAGAAAGTATTTCAAGTTTTTGATTTATGGAATTCTGCTGCTGCAATGTTACATGATGACTTCCTTTCAGGTCTTTTTTTGATAGGCTTGTGTTTTGTGGCTGGAAGTCGACGCTCTTTGAATAATGTTGCAGGACTTTTTGTAATGAAACAAGCCCAGCGTTAGAAAGGGAAAACTTCTGCAGCGATTTGTGCCAAAATCGTGGTTCTTTTTTGGAAGGAAAAGGCCCCCGAGGGATGGAAATGCTCTGCAACTTGGTTGTCTTTCTTATGAATAAGACAAGAGCAAAATGCTACAGGCATTTCATCAAATCTGTCATCAATACAATACTACAAGAAAGCATGTCTCTTTTTTTTTCAATAGCAGTTAGAAATCCCTGTACAGTTCGCCTGACCTACATAAATATTATTTTGCTGATGATGTTGCAATCTATAAACTTCAACCATCCATCTTATATTGTATCAGCACAAGACACAACCAGTTTCCTTCTGGCTGGGTTTGCTTGTGTTGTCAGGGTATTTAGAATTAGTTATGTATGAGATCCTTCATTTTGTGTCAGACACTTTAATAATGTAACACCTACCACAACTTTTATAATTGAAATAAAGCTATTATTTGTTTTGCATAATGGCTAGTGGTGTAAGGAGAAGGTGGTGAAGCACAGTCTGAGCTTCTAATTCATGTCGGATCTTGCTTCATATAATTGCTCTTACAAAATTACTCTATCATGATCTGTTACAACAACGACTTGAAACGAATCAGAAAGTAAAATCAGAGACTATTACAACTTAAACCAACCTACAGAATAATAGTGCCGATGAAACACCTTAATATCTGTTCAAAGAGTGTCACTGTCGCTGGTAGACTAAACACGGTTAATCAAAACCAAAAATCGGTTGACAAACACGTGTGTGCAGAGAAATATTATGACAGGCTTTTAATCTGAAAGCAATCTGCTGATGAAACTTTTGAAATCTCCTGTTTACCAAAGAATCTGTGGAATGCTGTGAGTGCTTGTAATGCACTTCAGTTAGCTATGCTGATCAAATGTTAACCACTTCTGTCAACAATTGCCCTTTACTATACCAACATAAACTTAAATCACAATAGTATTTTTGCAAGATATGACACCAAATGCAACATCTGTGGTTTGCCCATTTTCTTTGCCTGTCCTTATGTTGCTTTTGTAAAGAAATTGGCAGAACTTAGCACAACTCCCAAACCTGATATTAAAGTTGGCCATGTAAGCAAGAGGCCAGATGTGGTTTTAATCTAAACTAGCATGTCTGAAATGATGTTACTCATCCATCAGAAACATTTGCATCCCATTGGAGACCTTTCGCTCTGTAACTGTCAGCAGTAGTACAGTATCAGGTCCAGTCTGATCTACTAACTCATGCGAAACACACATCCAGTGTGTGTGTTGGGAGCGCAACTGAGATGCAAATGTCGCTGACTTCTCATACCTAATTTGCCTGCAGTTTTTATTGCACTTTTGAGTAATTCAACAACAATGAGTGTGTACCGAAACAGTATGACAATTAACATGAAAGTCATTTGCTAACCAAAAAGGACCAGCAGTCAAAGGCACATATCAAATCAGAACGCAAGACGGTATGTGTTATCGTAGGGGTTGGACTGATATAATATTGCCGATAAATACAAAAATGTTGTGAAGGTAGTTGAAGCAGACATCTCTTTTCTTTTCTTGGAGATTGTATCCCAACAAGGTGCATTGGTCCTTCAGTGGTGTGACTGCATGTGTTTACGCTGATCTTTGTGAACTGGACGGTTTGCAATTGGATTTATTTGTACAAATATTTGCATATTTCGCCATTTGCATCGTAGCACAGTTAGCGTTACATTTTACTCCTTGTGGATAAGAATACCACCGTTTCTTTGGCGCGTTCAGCTTCTGCAAAAGCTGCTGAACTGTTTGTAAATGTTCCCCTCAGTGTAAAGGAACACTTTTATTTCCTAGCAGGGGCCGGCTGATTGGTCAACGTGTTGGTTCTTATTTGTTCATGGCCCAAAGCTGTGACAGAGACCAGTTCTTCTGCTTTAACTTAATATGATGATTTGGCCTCTTTGGGGTGTGTTTTAAAAGCTAAAGTAGTAATGGACATTTGTCCCTTCACATCTGGATAAGATAAGATAAGATAAGATGAACCTTTATTAATCCCCGAGGGGAAATTCAGTTGTACAAAGCAGCAACAGGGTAAGCGTAAAAAAAAAAAACAGTACAGCAAAGATTCACACAGATCAATAAAATGAGGAAATGAGGAGTCCACTGAGGAGTCCACGCATTGTGTTGACATTGTTAACTTTTGTATGTGCGATAAAGACAGGTTGTATGAAACATAGTAGTTACAAAGTTGAGCATTGATCAAATGGGGATTTTGACATGCCAAGATGGACTTAATCAAAGTATGTTTTACTGCCGCAAAGAAAAACAAAACACAAACATTTTAATAAACGAAAAAACACTATTGGATGCATATTTGTGGTGTTTGGCGAGAGATAAGTAGAGTGTCTTGAGTCACATAAACAATGTAACAGATCATTATTTGGGGGAAGTGTATTGGTTGTGGTGGGAGGCTGTTGAAATGATATCTTTGAACAGGCACTAGTGGGCAATATCTGAAGAGCATTCCCACATGCGTTCCCATTTCTTTAGCTACCTCACCATGTAACGTGTCTTTTGACAGTGTGCAGTAAAGTGACATAACACCAGAGTAATCAGCGATACTTTGTCTCGAAGGGGGAAACACAAAGGCATGCCTCGGATTCTTTTCCTAAGCTCCTGGAAGTAAAACTGAAATGTTAACTCAATAATACGAGCAAGGCATTGTTAATTCATCAACTGACTTTGTGTTTGAACCTCTCTCTGCGCCGAGGTCTCCAACTGTTACCCAAGGCATGAGCTGTTGACACGCCGGTTAGGCTTCTATTCTCAAATTTGGTTTTTATAGTCCATGTCTGCAGCTGCCCCTCGGCTTCAGAAAGAGAGAATCAGGCTGTTGTTGAGGCGAGGGGTTTATCGTAGCTGCCCGACACTTTTTCCACTGGTGTAATGGAAAATGAGATAACCATTTGCCTCCAAGAAATTATTCTATTTCCAATGATAATCACTCTTTATCCTCTTGTTGGAAAACATTACAGTTTGTAGATTTAATATGCTTTATGTCAAGTACAGTTGACTTAAAAGTCGTTACATCAAAGTATCTCCTTTTAAGATGCTCTGTTTTACAACCATTATTCCAAGAAACTATGTCACTGACCAATGTCAACATGTTCTTTGATAATCTTTAGAGGCAAATGTATTTTGTGCGGCACAGATTAAAGAGTTGGAAAGACACAATATTTAACGTGGACATAAAGACTATCCATGCAGTATAATGGTGAACATCTGTATCTCAGAGCTGGAGTGTCTGATGGACTCCTGTGTCTTCATTAAAAGTGTATCCTGTGGATGGAGCAGACCTTCTTGCACATCTGGCTCTCTTGGTTGATGAGAAGTGCAGTCCTGTAACTTTTCCAGGCAAGGACATGGCTTGTTTAATTTGCTTGGCAAGGACAAAACTGTGTTCAGGCAAAGTCCTACATATTCTTGCTTTACGGTGCAACCTCATTCCTGCTGTTCTCTGACTATGACTGACAAGGCTTTCCTGGGGCAGTGTGCTGGTTTTAGTCGAGCAGAGCACGGTGTGTTTGGAGATCATGTACATATGCACCCTTGAGTGCATGGCGTTATATAAGTCATTATATACAGTAGTGTATGATAAGTTTCTTTTACAGTAAATTATCCATCCATCTTCTCCCGCTTATCCGTGGTCGGGTCGCGGGGGTAGCAGTTCCAGCAGAGAGCCCCACACTTTCTTTTCCCTATACAGTAAATTATATTCAAACAAAATAGTTTTTCTTAGAAAGTTGATTTTGGAACTTGAGAACGAGCCATGAAAACATCTGATGCGGCTGCTAACCGTGCACATAGGCTCTGTCATCACGTGCAGTATAACTCATTCATTGCTGGTATGTTTCCATTAGCCAGCCTAATGTGAAAATTAGGGGGATCAGTAGACCATAGAACATTTTTCATTCTGATCTGTATTTAACATCAAGTCCCATATACTATATTACATTTGTTAAATAACAGAAATGTTTAATGAAGAACATCTGGCAGCATCAGTATTTTTTTTTATCATGTTCAGTATATGGTCTTGCTGGAGGCTATTGATATACGCGCGCCACATGCAGAGTCGATCTGAAATGGCGATAACGTGTATGTGTAGCCTATTTAATGTTATGATTTTCAGCATATAATATTAACAATGTTTATTGTCCCAAAGCCTGTTGGGGCAGTCAAATCTTACGCCGCACATACATCCATCCTGAATTAAAGCTCATTATGTCCTTCGGTGCCACGGCACAAAGGAGCGTCTGCCTTGTGTTAGATTCTTTGTCTTTCTTTTCCAAACGCCATGAATATCATCACTCACATTTTCCTACAGGAAGCTGTTCCCAGATAAAAGACCTCTGTCTTTCCAGCTGCAGAATAATTATAGTAACAAAAAGATGCTTTTGAGCTAAGAATAGTTGTTTTTCCGTTGATCTGAGCTGTTTGTGAGCTATTTTAAATTTGACATTTCACTATCTTTGACTCCAGTGGAAAAGAAAGGCTCTTGTAGTATACTGTGGAAGAATCATGACTGCTTTTGATGTGAAGTAAAAATAGTATTTAAATTCATTGGATCCCCTTAAATAGGATGCGATTTGGTAAAAACATTCAAGAATCAAGAAATAAATATATAATTTAAAGAGACCCGATAATGACTTTAGGAGTTTTCCCTTTCCTGTAGTGTGTTAGCTTTGTGTGCATGTAAATGGTCTGCAAAGGAAGTTTCTCATCCACCAGTCCCCCCCCCCTCCCCCTGCATGAAACGCCTCCATTGGACAGTTTTATTTACTTCTGTGACATGACATCACTATGTAACACTCGCGCTTCTATTGGATAGTAATCCGCAAATTGTAAGTGATAGGCTAATGGGCGGTACATCTCTGAGCGGTTGACCAATCACGACAGTGCCGGCCAGCTAACCAATCAGAGCAGACTGGGCTCTGGTTTCAGACAGAGGGTGAACAAAGGTGCTGCAGCATTAACATTAAGGTATCTAAACACGTCACACAAAATACAAATATGGACCTGAAAATGTGCACAACGTCTTCTTAAAGTGGGACAAAATGTTGGCGAATCATGTCAGTAAACACCCAAGATCCAAATTAAGTGAATTCTATTTATAGAATATGTTTCTTAAATGATTTAGGAACACACCATACATCAAATATGGGCCTTTACGTGAGACATGACGTGGGTGTGCGAGGATGGATGGTGGTAGATTTTGTAAAGCATCAAATGTTAAGTAGTTCAAAGTCAGATAGCAAGGAGATCCACGACAGGAAGTGAGAGCTGTCGCCTGACTCGCATCAGGAGAATCAGTGCCAAGTGACCAGAGATGGCAGGACACACACACACACACACACACACACACACACACACACACACACACACACACACACACACACACACACACACACACACACACACACACACACACACACACACACACACACACACACACACACACACACACACACACACTCGCAAGGTACCGAACACTGCTGGGTTGACAGACCTCTTTATTTGCTCTGTCTATCTGCCAGGCTTGCAAAGCTGTGTGCATGAGAAAACTTGTATATGTGGCTAATGTGGTGAGCTGAATAAGGATATTAATAATAGCGGTGACTTCAGAACACTGCAGAACATCACGATAGACTATTTCGTAACGGCTTAAGTGTGTGCTTTACCATTGTAAATGTCACACTGTCAATCCAAACCCAACTGTACCCCATGATCCATCTCAGCTGTCGTCTTAAACTAACAAAGAAAAAAAGAACAATGCAGCATCATAAAGGTTTTTCTTTTTTTCAGACATGTCGCCTTTACTAGGTCAGGGAAGTAGGACAGTCTCCTCAAAAGAGGAAGACGGGGGCCGACTTTGGTGCACTACTTTTTAAATGTGTAATTGAAGTCATTACCTATGTATACTATTCTGTGCTCGTCAGGCTTTGTTAGTCTTCATTCTGTAGCCACCGCTGTAGTGGAGATGCACTGCTGTAGTTTGTAGGACCACTCAGTTAAGCATGAAATTGTAAATGTTACACATGGAGGGAGTGGGTTTGTGTGTAATAGAGGGAGAGTGAGGGGGAGTGGGGGGCATCTTGGACAGCCCCTGGTTGACCCTTGTTCACCCCTTCTCCCTCGCTCCTCCCTGCATGAGTCTTCTCCTAAACATGTGCGCAGCTGTCAGCTGGCAAGTGTGTAAGTGTGTGTGTGTGGGTGTGTGTGTGTGTGTGTGTGTGTGTGTGTGTGTGTGTGTGTGTGTGTGTGTGTGTGTGTGTGTGTGTGTGTGTGTGTGTGTGTGTGTGTGTGTGTGTGTGTGTGTGTGTGTGTGTGTGTGTGTGTGTGTGTGTGTGTGTGTGTGTGTGTGTGTGTGTGTGTGTGTGTGTGTGTGTGTGTGTGTGTGTGTGTGTGTGTGTGTGTGTGTGTGCGTTTAGACAAAGATCATTGTCATATTTCAATTAGAGGAAAAATAAGTTGTGAACATATTTGTCTCACACATCAGATATAATATACACTGTTATAAAATATGAACATAGTAAGTAACTTGATAGCAGAGGAAAGTGCTACTATTTTATTACTGACTACGTCTTCTTTTTGATGCTGTACTCACAACAAACAGGTTATTGCATTTTCAATGTGTTTTTTATTTACCACTTTTAATAATGCATCGGTCTTTGGTTGCAAATGTTCTTCATCAGCTCGGGCATGTTTGCTAAATATTGCTTCAGGGTGTCTTCAGAGCAATAAATCCAGAGTGAAATTCAGCATGTTTATTAGTCCGAGGCAAGGTTGATGATGTCTCCAGTGACAACATCTGGCGGTTGCATGAGAGAGTTATCTGCTCAGTCCGTAGAGACCGTGATTGTCCTGCTTTGACCCGCTGTTTCTCCTAAAATCAATGCACACAATCATCAAGAAAATGTGTGTCGATGGTGGTTCATAACAATGCCTTTTTCTTTGTCCCCTTTTTAGCTGCGGCTCCAAAGTTAAAACCGATGAAGAATCCAATAACAGTGGACGAGGGAGGCAAGCTCATAGTTAAGTGTGCGGCCAAAGGGAGCTCTCTCTCCTTCAGATGGTTCAAAGATGGCAACGAGCTGAGGAAAAGCAAAACACTCAAAATAAGGGACACCTCGTGAGTATAAGTCATCCATGTCATGTAAACCTTACATACAGTGTAAGATGGAAATAGACCGAGGTACTCCTAAGGATGCTGTTATCAGGAGAAGAATGTGCTTATTCCGTTTTTCATGAAACTGCAGTTTGAAACAAGTTTAAAAGCCTCAATAAATAAGTGGAATAAAAGCATGTACTCAATGCTTTGGACTACAAACGTTTATTCAATCAATTAAAGGTGGGGTAGGTACATTTGAGAAACCGGCTCGAGATCGCTAGAATTTGAAAATACACAACCGGAGAAAATCTGCCACTTCCTTATAGAGCCCCTCCTCCAACACACACGAACGCGCACATGACCAATGAGGGCACGAGATAAGTTTGTGCCCCGATGGAAGGCTGACAGGCAGGTAGGCCATCCAATCCGATTGGTTGTACTTTTTACAGTATTACGGCTTCTACAGATGACATTTATTTATGGGTTTTTTGTCAAAGCACTTCAGATATTCATTGCTATCGGGATGTTAAGAGCATTCCATGGAATATAACAAAAAGTGTATCTCGAGCCGGTTTCTGAAACTTACCTACCCCACCTTTAAATGTCGTATGATGATTTATGCAAATCCATTTTTCTTATTTATTTATTTTAAACTTTGTTCAGCAAGAAGAGTCTGAGTGAGATAAAAAAAAGTCAAATAAAAAATTCCACTTTGAGGCAATTAAACACAACCACCGTTAAAGATATACATTCACATGTTACTACTGGTCACGCTCTGACACCGGCTAATGTTTGCTTGACCGAGACATTGCCCTTTGTATCACTAACCTCAGAGAGATATTTTAACACTGCATTTTAGCATCTGACGGTTAAACATTTCACTTATTTAATTTAAGACGAGTGAAACCTGGAAAAACCCACAATACCGTGTTCTTGTTCCATGGATGTTTTATCTCTCGTACCAGTTTTCCTATATGTTTCGGCTAGTTACTCCGAGGCCAGTGAACATACTTGAATTACCCCACAGAGATATATATTCTTTTAAAAACAAATGTAACAATTCATTAGACAAATAGTCATAATTGACTTTGTTAGCAATTTGAGGTGTACTGGTAAAACCTTTGCAGAATACTTATTTTAATGAAAGTCTACTGGGAAAAATGCTTTTTTGGCTCTTTCATGGGATCTTTGTAGTTGTAGCCAATTTGGCAACAGGGTTTACAAGCTCTGCCATATTCGTCTCCCTTAATACATCCATGGTTCTCTCTTAGTCAGGTTGGCTAATAATGACTTACATAAAGGCAGCTGGCTTTGACAAAGTATTGTAGTAAAACCTCCTATTGATGTATATCCACCTGCACTGTTAAACCAATAACCCCTTTTATTAGAGAGTATGCCAGTAACACTCGGCCCTATGCTTTTTTAAAACTGTAATCAGTGTTTTTCCCCCCTCAAATTTGGCCCCAGAGTAAGTGATTATGTCTCGCTATCAAAGCAAAGAGCTGTTGCCATACTGATGCTTGCCCTGTTGTCTGTCTCTGTCCCCCATGTTTCCACTTGTTGCGTTTCCATGCTATTTCCTCCCTGCCCTGATTCCTCTGACTCAGCTTTGCAAGTGTTGTCTCCCACAGGAGGAACTCCAAACTCCAGATCAACAGAGCAAAACTGGAGGATTCTGGGAATTACACGTGTGTGGTGGAGAACACGCTGGGAAAGGACAACTCCACCGGCACTGTTAACGTCCAAAGCAGTGAGTACTACCTAAGCAACACGTGAAGTGGCACAAGATGTACATTGTTGGTATCGGTGGAACAGTACATTGTACTTGGTAGTGAATGGAATTTAAAGGTATGGTGTGATCTCTCCGTGTTACATTGCTGTGAAATCCCACAAAACGACATTGCACACAACAATGCAGTATACCGTAGAACATAGCTTGACATAATATGAAAGTAGTAAACAAGAATCGTCTTTGCAGTGTGTGATAAAATCGAACTGGCTCGTTCAGTAGTCGTGTGTGTACGTTTGGGAGTTTTTCAAAGTACTGTAGCAGATGAAAGAGTTTTGATAACAGCTGCTTCCTTTTGGTGGGGTGGTGAGTTCGTGTTTGTTCCAAGCAGTGCGGGTGGGGAGTGTGTGGCTGCTGTGGGTAGCCAGTGTAACAAAACATCTAAATACATATACAGTAAAGACATTTGCAGCTCAGATATAATTGATGTTGTTTTGCTTCTGGACGGAGAACTATGCGGCAGCTTGTCTTTCACACACCTGGATTTTCTATCGGAAGGACGCTAAACAATGTCTCTAGACTTTGATGCAGTGCAGACAAAGAGTTGTGATGTTGAACAGAGTCAGGGCAGATAGTGTTGTTTTTTTAGCAAGCTTAACATGGGTGATGACATATTTATGCCATTGCAAGTAAACCATGTCTTGACGAAATGTATATATTCACTCATTGCTTTTCGAGAGTCGGAAAATAAGAAGTTAGTCAAAGTACTCAGTTCGTCTTTAAACATATTTGCAGCTGGTTAATGTGAAGCTTATTTTTTTACTATATATACTGCTGGGTAGCTTGTACATGCTAACAAGGTATCAATAAAGTTTATATTAACCTTTAATACGACATGAAACATTATTTGTAGAGCAACAGGGTCGGAAATGGAAATAATAAAGTACATAATGACCGTACTTGAGTAAATGTACCAACTTTCCACCATTGAAGATAAAGTGGTGCTTCTGGAGGTTTCTCATACACACTATTCTCATCGCTGACCTTGACAACGGGATGATTTCGTAGAATCCCACACTGGCAGGGGAGGTGTAGCTGGAAAAAGAAAAAGAGAAGCGGGACTGGAGTTGAGCCATCACTCAGCGTCCTTGTATTCACATTCAGGCTAAATAATGACTCTCCCTCCTTTCTCTATATTTGTCAAGGCCACCTTTTGTTTACAGTTAGCAGACTTAAGCTGAGATGCATCATTAGACTAGCAGCTATTCTTTTACAAGAAAGGACCCATTGTGTCCAATATGCACGTTTGATTTCCAGCAAACAATTGAGCACAAGTCATCCATCTTGTATTTAAATGGGGCTTCACATCGCCTCATTTTTCTTAAATGCATCCAAAACGTTTCTGTTGAGTTTTACAGCCGGATCGTGTGACTTACTGTACGCTTATTATGACATTTGGCTTTGTTCCAGAGCACTGATAGATTTCTTTTTATCCATGTCATTTATTAAAAGGTTATTGACGCAAGACTCAAAGCCCCACTGCCAACATTTATATACAAATTAAATGGTAATCACCATCTCACATTTAATTAAATATATATCAGGGTAAACTGTACATCCTGCAGAGGTCGGGGGAATCCCTGGTGGTAGCACCTGTTTGCACGAGTGTTTAATGAAGGCTCATGAACATGTGACCAATGGCCTGTGAAACTCTATATGATGATCCTAGCAAAGAAGCTTGTACGGTAATGCCAACATATCAAAGAAAATATAATATTACAAAGGAGTGAACATGTGGGCTGAGACATACAGTAGCCACAATGGATAAAACCGGACTGAGCAATGCTATAGCACACCGCTCTCATCACACACTGCTTTAACACATGATATCACTACGTCTGCTGCAAAAGGTGATTAAACCAGATGCTAATAGTCAAAGATTTGTTTAACAGTGTACATTTGTGCACATTTTTGTGTGTGTTCTTTGAGTGCATGTCTGTCAACAGTGACGTTGCTTTACATCACTCCTGGATATCCACACAATGGCATCACTGTGTGTCCTCTCAAGCGCCGTGATCACCGCATGTCTGTCTCGCAGGTGTTTTCTTGTGTTTTCGTGTGTATGTGCGAATGTTCACTGTTATTTAAAAAAAGTCCCATTGTGTTCGAACAGCACGCCTAGTTCCGTCATGCTTCAGGGGAGAAGGCAAGACGGGGCGAATCGGGGGTGGTATGTCCATAGGCAGGGGGAGGGCTTCGCTGAAACATATGCCAATAAAAGAGAAGTGGCAGCAAACGGTGCCTGTTGCTGTGATTGTCATAGGTTGATGACATGCTTAAAATGTGCTGATTTTGAGGGGGGGGGAAACACATTTCGTTGGTAGGGTGACAATTAAGGGCTCCGTCTGCCATGACACAGGTTGTTTTTGAAAGGGTTTGAGCCAAATGTGTCTTTTTGCTTGATATTGATGCATAAGACACATATTTCCTTTTAAGACCAAGGGCTGCTCGTCATCCTAAGGTCATAAGAGAAATGGCTATCGTGTTAAAGGGCTGCAGTGGAGTACGCTTGCCTGCTGCAGTATGTTGCCGAAGCAGCATGTAGCCGCAGTATTATCTGTGTATGTGTGCCTTCTAGGGAGGGAGAGCAAGGGGAGGGGTGCAGATGTAGATGGACAGAGGGAGAAAAAAAGAAGAGGAGAGCGTGAATAAAGCAGGGGGGTTGGATACAAAATTAGGGAATGCATGACAGGAAGCAGACAAAGACATTAGGGTAGCGAACGAGAGGGGGATACAGCGAGAGAGAAAGAGACAGACACTGAGAAAGGGAGAGAAAAGTATGAAGAAGAGGAAGAGAAGAGCCCGCCGTGTTGCAGAGGAGACTTTCACACCCATTTTAAAATGCTGTTAGTGCTCGCTATCGTTGTCCGAGACACCTACTGTATCTCATGTCTACAGTCATGTGTAGAGCCAAGCATGCTAACACCGCTTGGACCGGCTTCATGAAAGTCTCTGAGGAAAATGCAATCATTAGAGATTCTGGCTTTTGCGCAGACAGAAACGTGATCGTAGATGATACAGTCGAAAAAGGAGCATCCTTCCTTCCCTCGCAGTGCCTGCTGTCTGTTCTGGTGGAGGCAGATTTGGGAGACCATCACTCAGCTCCACCACATGGTGAATACAGGCCACCACAAGCTCAGCAGACTCCTCACTGCGATTGGACACACTGTCTTTGTGTGAGGTGAAGGGTGAAAGTAGCTCTTAATTGTTTTAATTATTTGATTTATGTTCTCCCCCCTTAATTAGGGAGACTTTCCCTTTCTTTGAAGTCGGGACATTTCTCCGCTATTCCAAACACAGCTTCACATTTAACCAACAAGTTTGAACACAGTAGTGCAATTAGAAATTACAGTGCCAAAAGAAACTGATGCGTCGCCCTGAGTTAGCCTTAATCAAAAAGTGATGGATCTACTGTACTTAAAGCTAAAGGGGTATGCAGAGGGGAAGCCTGCCACTTATCATAAACAGCAAAAACATATAAGCCCTCATTATTGATACGACAACTGGTCATTACTCAGTCCAAGCCAACCCATATCAATATCGGGCAAATGCGACACCTTTGTTTTTCTAAGACGTTGAGCATGGTGTGGAAATTGCCTCGAGAAAAAATAACCACCGTGTTCAAGGCTGAACCTAAACTGAACCCCTCGTGCATTTTAAAGCACGCAGTACATGTTGGCTTCGCGCCAGCCATGCAGTTCGCCAATAACGTTGAATGATTGCGCCTGTTTGGGGATTTTACCCATGTCTTTCTGTTTGTCCGGCAGAGCAGAAATGCACACTGTCAGCCGATCGAGTGCCAGTTACTGAGCAATTATTCAGCACAGATGGTTGGATGTTCTGCTGAGCTGCATCGCCCAAGTTGCTTGTTTTCAATGTTTCAAGATTCATGTTCATACTCTCACATTCCCTGAGGCTGCACTTTTGAAACCTGATATCAATCAGTGGATACATTTTGACATTCTTCTCTGAATCCCCAGGACTTTTGTCCCCATTGATTGTTTGTTTTTTGCCAACTCCGGCATTGTGACACAATTCACAAGAGCATGTGTGTAAGTTGGTGTCATGGTGGTCTGGAATAGCACATACCCTCTTAGCCAGTTCTGTAACACTTGCTACCTTTTCCTGAGTGGTGTTCCAGCCCTATACCCAACCCCCATTGTCGAGGACGAGGGACCATTTGTTGTCCATCTGGTCTGACCTCTACCCTGTAATCAGTCTGGCATGGTAAGACCTACTGGCCTTCTGCAGAACGGTGTAGTATATCATCAACTGTTTTCTATAAGGCCAGTGTGAAGGAGCAACACTAGTCAAAGTTTGCTTGGCTCCACGTGGCTTCAGATTAAGGCCTCACATTATCCTGCAGGCTGCTGTGTTGTGATAAGCGCTTGCGAGGCAGCCATGTGTCTACAGGCTGCAGGTCACATCCTTGGGGGGTGCTGTGCGCAGCTCCACTGAGAGAGTGTGTGAGCGTCCAGGAATGTGTTGATGGAAATCACAGCTGAACATATGATTGCTCCAACCTCAGCAGTCATGCTGGGGCCCTCCAGCAACAATTTTGCGCATGCATGCATGCAAGGCCCACACACACATGTGCATACATACAGATGTGCACATACACCTTTACATGTTTTACCCCCTATCCTGAAGCCAAAACACCCCCTCCTCTGTCACAAACTAGTGCTTAACTAACTTGAAATGACACTTTTCACAGCAGTGGACAACACGACGGCATCTCAGCAACGGCCTGGTGTGCTGAACGTGAGACTTTACAAGGTGTTGCATCTCACTCTCACACACCATGGTGGGATTTTTGCTTCACATTCCATATGTTGAGTCTGAAACCAGGCCACTGCTGGAAGATGGATGCCCGGTGTCAGGAGCAATATATTGCATCTCATTCAGCTACAGAAAATCCAATTTCTTAATTAAAAGTAATTTGTGATGCATTCTTTTTTTTTTTTTTTAAGTCTGAGCTTATTTGTTAAGGACACTTTGTAGCTTCATTCTCTGAAGGCATGTACATGATGTGAAGCAGACTTTTAAGACATTTTTTAACTGCTCATTAAAAGTGCAAAGTGTTCTGATGCTTATCACTTTCAGATGGTTGTCTGTTGTTGGTCTGGTTATAAACTTGCAACACTGTATTGCCAAATCGCCACAAATCAGAACGTTCCCGTTATTCTTTGTATTTAACTCCAGGCAGAGAGAAATATGGATTTACTCTTAATAATTGAAACCAGTCCGCTTCTACTCTGATTCTTTCTTAGTATAGTCAAAGTGAAAAACAAGGTATGTCGATGCCTTATTGTCACTTTATCTAAGACTAGAGAAGAATATAATCTAGGGTCTTATTGTTGGCCTCGTGAACACAAAGGAAGAGTATTATCTGACGTCGTGGATACATTTTGACTCATGTTCTTTCGGACTGGAAAGCTATTTTTGTCTCCTAATCATTATTTAATGTTACAGAGAAAATAATCCCCCATAAATAAACAAGAGACAAAAAACTCCCTCATCTTTTTCTGTTTTCTTCCAGTAATTAGTCATATCTGCCCTACGTAAGGGAAGCATTACAGTAAGTACTACTTTGAACTACATAAACAAAAACTTCCCTCGCTCCTTCTATGTCTCCAATTTGGTCTGAGTTGTAAAAACAAAACTCACTCACTCCTACTACGCAAGAGACAAGATAAACTCATCTAATGACGCTAAAGGATGTTAGTTGTGGTTGCGGCGTAAAGTGGAGTGTGTGTACGCTAGTCAATGCTATTGATTGGTGTGTGTAAGCCGCCGCAGCAGCAGCAGCCATGTCTGAGAGGAACAGGCCTTCACATCTGCCAAGCGTTCTGTATTTACAGGCCACTGGAGAACAGCTTGTCAGGTCCTGGATCAAGCCGCTGGGCTATTAGTCATGTCCACTTTTTCAAAATTATCCTCTGTCCAGGGGTCTGGACAGGCATTCCTCCATGGTGGCCGTTTGATTGCTCCAGAAACGCGGGACTTGAAGGTTGGCAGGTTTGACCACAAAATCAGGGTCCACTGGAGAAATAGGATGTTTTAATCTGACATAGACTGAACCACATTGGTGCACATTGACAGCATGAACACACAGTGGTCTTAAAATGTGGCTAGATTTGTGCCATTTAGGATGAACTGATACAAGGAATTTATCCTGATCTGGTCATTTGGAAGCAAAACAACAAGTATCTTACGTTGCAGTCATTTTTATTTCAAAAAAGTCCTCGCTTTTGAATAGTTTTTATAACAGCCTTTAGGCAAATTTGCAAATATTTGATTACAGACAGATGTATAACAAAATCATATTAAAATGCATGTTGCTCGTACTTGCTTCGTAAAAAGCTGCTTTTGCATACACAAGCTTTCCAATGCAGGAACAAGAAAATGAAAATAAAATATATATAAAGGTAAATGCAAAGCCATGACCAAACATAACCAACAGTTTAACATTGAATCAACTGATTATTTTCGCAGTCCAAGCTTACATGCCATCAACTGAGAGGGGCCCGTTTGTTATCTTCTCCAACATCACAACTTACCTCAGGACAGCTGCAGCATGTCAGAGTTCAGGACTTGTTTTGATCTTCACCTTCAATAATGTTTAGTTTTCGAGGCGGTCACAAAAACGTCACTTCGCCCACGCTCGCTTTCTGTTTTTGTTTACTCTTCGAGCCCTTCAGTATTAGTGGGCAGCATCCGGGACAGTGGATGGAAGAGTGGATGGAAGAGTGGATGAACACCCACAGTATCGTACACGCATCGGAGGCATGACGTGTGTGGGGTTCATGATGAATACAAACCAACGTGACAGGACAAGTTGCTGCTGCTCTGCGAACATCCCCATGTATTCGCTGCTCTCTAAGCATCATTTTTTCATACTTACTTTTCTTACACCTGGCGCAGTGTTTAGATTAAGCATTTTATAATAATGTTAACATTTTACTTCATATCTCAACATATTTATCAGCTTTTAGATGATTTTAGGTATTTTTTTACCTAGCAACAGGAGTTTATTGAACCCTCCATCTCAACCTTAATATGTTATGAGCTCAGAAATGTAAAGGAGTTGGCACATAAAACATAAATCAGATCAGTAATATGCTGCTAAATCTTATCATTATCAAGAATCTAGGAACAGTTGGGTAAAATATATTAAAGGGGACCTATCATGCAAAATGCACTTTGTGATGACTTTTATACATAAATATGTGCCCCCGGTGCGTCGTGGAACTCACGCAGCGTCAGAAAATAAAACCCTCTCCCTTTTCCTCCGTACTCAAATCTTTTAAAAAACGGGTGTACGAGCGGATACAGATTTCCATCCGAACTGACGTGTCCATCCGAGGTGACGTCGGCGGACCCACAGAAAGTTGCTATCAGAAACAATGCCTGACGTGTTTTGTACGTCTTTGTTTACATTAGCAAGCCTCGCTAACACTCAGAGCTAACCTGTACTGTAGAGCACATGTTTAAAAAGCAGGAAATAAAAAAAGGAACTCACCTTGTGATAAACCTGCAAGAGAAAAGGCATTTGAGCTCCATACTGTTTCAGAAATAATCCTTCACGTGGTTTAAACAGGATGGCATTTTATCACAACCGAATTTAACTTTATCTCCAGTAGAATTCTGATCAGGCATTAGCTCCGCCTCCTGTTCTTTCTTTTTTTCAAGTAAAGGACCCAAAATCTGCGTTTCTCTAACAGGGCTTCAAAAGAGGGGTTTGAGCAGTATGAGAGATGGCTACAATAAGTGATCTGTTTGGGATTTTGAAAAAAAAACTTCACAGACATGTTTTATATACGTATGGCCCTACAATATATTTTTCAAATACAGCATGATAGGTCCACTTTAACTAAAACTAACCAGAAAAGTTTCCAGGAACATCACTGCTAATGCTTGCACTCTTAATTCACTTGAACCCCGCCGATCCTTCCAGATAAGTGGGTGCCCTCAATCTAATCTTTGCCAAAACAACTAAGTTATTGAAACTCCAACCACATCTCACTTTGTTGGATACGCAGTAATCTTGCTGTGTTCTGTGGGACAGTTAAGCCCTCAGTGTGAATGAGTGAGGATATTGCTATGTGTGTGGAGGAAGCAGCTGTTACACTTGAAAAGCTGAGTGATGTGAGCAGGAGGTGACATGAGGTTCTGCTGTGTGCTGGGCTTTGTTAACCCTTCCAGGGCCCCGGACAAAACTCATCTGAGAGGCTTCATTTAATAGCATTATAAAAGATTCCCTTTCACCCCGCCTCCCCCGAACCCTCAGCTGTCCTGGTGGTCTTTTCCTCGATGGTAAGCCCAACTGCGGGTGCAAGAATCTGTTTTAACTTGCCATACAACAAACAAGCACGGCGGCGTTTGTTAATGCTTTCAAAGAGGGTAGAATGATTACCTAGACATTAAGCATTGCGTCATGAAGACTTGCTTGTTCTGAGTAAGTCATAATGAGCCGTTTCTTGTGAGAATGGGGCTGTGAGTAAACTAGTGTTCCCATATATCAAACAGAATCCCCGCACCTCCTATTACTTTGCTTTTTAAAGAAATGTTCATGAGCGATCCTGTGTGTCTTCGTACTTCAAGTTTTCTTTGAGCACAAGCGGGAACATATACTTACACCATTCCATTGCTTCTAGCTCAGGAGTGCAGTACTATAGTTTAGTGGCCACAGCTGTCTCTCATCCTCAACCTCCCATTACTCCATCACGCTGACGCTGACGCTTCTTTCTTCTTTCTTTCTTGGGCAACTGTGTTCATCACATCGCGTCTGTTGGGGTGAGTAAGCCCTTTGCTGTGTGTCAGGACTCAGCAGCCATTTCCTTTCGAGTGTGAACTGTGGATGGACTGGGCCTTACTTTAATCACACTCGCAGTGAACTCATACTTTAGTATACAGGAGGCCGGAAGCCTGACAAAACAGCAGCGCGAGTGCCCTTGATCGGGACGTACAGAGAGTGTGGGAGGCGTGTGTACATTAGCGGCACACACACACACACACACACCACACACACACACACACACACACACACACACACACACACACACACACACACACACACACACACACACACACACACACACACACACACACACACACATAAGCAGACGTTGTGCTTTCTGGCTGTTGGGGAACAGCGGAGGGGAAACCTTCAGACCTAGCAGCTGGCCACTACTGTAGCTGTAAACATAAGACCCAAATATGGAGTTGTGGTATATGTCTTCAGTATCTGGTACAAGGTTGCAAAAGTCTGTCTTTCCTCAGAAATGAGCGCCAGCTGTTAAAGATGAAGGGCAACGGGGAGATGTGGACGCTCCAAGTTATGTCCTTTTAAAGTGATGGTTATGAAGAAAAAGTTTCTTATACTTCAATATTTTTTTACATTCTTCTTTAAGCGTCCTTATTTTTGTATCCAGTACGCAAATCGGAGTGGTAGGAGGAGTAAGACATTACTGCAGATGCACTTAATTATAAACCTGCATAAAACGCTGAAATGTACGTGAAGGATTTCATTTTTAAGTGGGTTTCCACAGAAAGTAGTACATTTCATTTACATATGGTTTTAATGTAAAATTAAAAGAAATTGATAAAATGTAGACCGGTTAAATCAGGCTAGCTCTTCGTCTAATCATAAATCAGTCAGAAGTGTGTACATCCCAAAGATAAACTTCAAATATTAGAATGTAGATCTGGAAGACATCTTGTTTTGTTTTGCAATAGCTGAGCAGAAGAGTGTGTTTCACAGATTATTCCTGCTGGCCCTCAGGTTCAAACATGGCTCCTTCAAGTCACAAATCTGCTCTTCTGACCTTTACCACCAGTGTTACTGTCCGTCAGGTGGATTCGGACAAGAGGCACAGGTTTTTCTTTTAGATGGATAACTGGAAACATGCTACAATTCTCCTTTTTTCCTTGGGTGAATCTCTGAGTCTTTTTTAGGGTACGTCCCTGCTTTAAGATGTCATTAAAGGTTTTCTGTAGCGGTCATTTGCCTCCTCTCACCTTGTGCTGCGCAGGTGTCCACACACAGATGCAGGCACAAGCATTCAGTAAACAATAGTTAGTGTGGAAAATGAAAGCAACAGGCATCCTCAGACTCAACAGCGTCAGGAACGCCACGCTTTTCCCGAAAGGACCGAGAGAGGAACAGCCCCGCCTGGAACGTGCCGCAGAAAACACCATGTGTCACTTTGTTGCCAACTGCCCACATCGTGGTGCCTGCCATACCAGCGCCCGCACCATACCATACCCTGCCCTTCCTAAGTGCACTTCTTTGCAGTGCACGAGCAGCTGTTGTGCAATCACACACTGGGCTGCTGTTTGATTTCCCTTCAGTGCAGAGACGATCGAGGCAGGCAAGACCAGGCATATCAGCTATGTGACTGAAACATGGTAATAGGAGACAAGAATATGAAAGAAGACACACTGGTTGTGGCAGTGGCAGTCTTGCTGAAGAGTGGGTGGTAGATTCATGTTTCTGGCAGGCTCCATTTTGTTCATTTCTAAACATTCCTGTTTCCTACTGAAGGTGTTTGAATTGTGGATGATTTTCTATTGATGAAAAGCTTTTAAGTGCACTCTCAATCATAATGGGTTCTTTCGTGCGTCCTACCTACAGTAAATAGTAATTGAATTCCTCTATGGGTATTTGACATGACATCTCTTTTGTTTTGAACTCTATGCTTGAAAACACAGATGCTGGATATTGGCATTGATTGGGTGTGCCTACAGTGCACTGTAAGCGTGGAAGTAGGTGCGTGCTTGTTTTTGTTGGCTTTGGCACGCTGAACTATTTTCCAGCTTAAGATCCCGTCATTACTCCTGTATCCATCCCTTTTCCCCCCCTTTCTTCTCATTTGTTTTTTGTTTTTCTTTCAATGGGGCTACATTTGTCTAGACTTGCGCGACTTTCCAAATATGTTGCCTTTCTAAATCTGATTACAAAAACTGCGTATTGCTAGCAATTGCTCATTCAATTAAACAAATTAAGATCAAATCAATCTTTCTTAAATACAAAAGCTAATCTTTACATGCAGCAGATCCTACTTGCAGATGCTCGTCTTCAAACAAGATCCGGACATTTATCTTGCTTTGTTATTGGTATTATGTGTCTCCGGCTCCACTTTCTATAGAGCTAGAAAACCACCTACATTACTAATAGCTCCAAAATTGCGGTCTCTGTCGTGCATGCATCTTCTTAACTCCCTCTGCACATCCTCTTTCACCACATCAGACCAGCTGTCAGCGGCTTCGATTGAACCCAACCACACTCACCAATATGGGCTTTTACTTGTTCCTTCTGTTTATCTTATTTATTAATTTCCAGCTAGGATAGGCAGTCTTTTCAGATTGCGGAAAGGAACATAATGCAGTCCACCAAGTGTAGCAAGAATGCATGCAATATGAATTAGCCTCAAGTATAGAGATAAAAGATCTTGGTCCGAGCTGTAACAGGAGACATGTCAGACATTCCCTGCCAAGAGTCGGGAGGTGAGGCGAGAAGGGGACGAGAGGGGAGGAAAGGGGGGACTCCCAGCTTCTTTCTGGTACATAAAACTGACTTATGGAAAAGCATGACTGGGTGGCAGAGCTATTACAGATACCATGACTCCTGAAGGGTCAGTCCTTAAGACATGTATCACTTTCCCATCCAACCGGTTTATTTGGCCTTTGGGATAGGAGTTTGATTTGTCTCCTTGTTTGCATTGTAATGATTTACCTTGTCCGATAAAAGAAAGAGTTAAAAGCGCATTTAAGTGTGGCATTTAAGTTTCAGGCCACCTGTTGAAGGATTTCTGCCCAGTTAGCACTTTATTTAGTTCAGATTCTAAAGTACTAAAGTATGGCAGAGAAGTCTCTGCTCCATAGTTTCTCTTGGAATAAAACCACATTGTACATTTATATAATCTGTTCTATTTAATATTCCATCCGTCATATATTTATGTATGTATGTAATACCTTGTTAATTCAACATGTATATTTTCTACTTTCTTGTTTATTTCTAGTCTTTTAATTTGTATTGTACAATGTCTTTTTATGCTGCTACAACGCAAACATTTCCCAAATTGGGATCAATAAAGTACTATCTTATCTTATCTTATTGTCAAGTATTGGTGTAACTAAAATAATTTGGCATGTCTTTGATTCCTTAGAAAGCAGGTTTGCATGTGTAATATAATTAACTTTTACCTGACTGACAGGTTCAAGGTCTTCCTGTTGGCTTGATTTGTTTGTTCCTGAACCTTTGTGTCCATTCATCTTCCTCAATACGCTGCAGATGTGTAAAACTGGCAAAGACTCACCAGGTCTGCACACTGTTCCCACTCACTTACAAACTCCCAAATACTTTCAACTTTTTATCCTGATAACATTGCTTTTAAGAGTGAAAACACAAAGACATAACACAGTCCAGATGGAACCGATCCACTGCTGGTAGAATAACTACCTTGGCTTCGTTCCTGCGCAGAATCAGGCTCTGTCTCGTGCTTCAGAGATGGGCTTTCTGGTCAATTCCGGTGCAGAAGTGAAAAAGATTAAACCAAGCTGCGGTAAATTATCAACATTTGTCATAAATTAAGGGGACCTGTGTATAGCTCTGCACCATAGACAGGCCAATTGAAAATGTATTTCCTTACCCATGTTGGGGCTGGGTTGTGAGGCGCAGTGCAGGATTGAGTGTGGCCCTTTGCTGCTTGCTGCATATGCACAGGGTGCCTCAAGAGGAAGAAAAAAACTGTACAATAGGGACCACTTTTTTCATTTTTACAATTTTCCTAGAATCCTTTGGAGAGCGTGGAAAGACAGGCATGTTTATGAAGGTTTCCAGATGGTCCCGCCTGCACCCCCAGCTTTTCCTTTCAGTTCTTGGGCCATGAAGGATTAATCAAAGTCAGTGGCGAGGGCTGATGGCTAAACACTGTGGCTCTCGCGAACCTAGAGGTAACCCCTCTTCAACTCCAAGTCAGATTCAGCCCCTGGGCTACGGAGCAGAGGGAAGTTGAAACCCGAGGTTCAGAAACCAAGCAAACTTAACTAAGCCCTGGCCACATAAGTGCGGATAAACGTAGTGTGTTTATCACAGCGGTTGATCTCCTGCGGGTTAGAGGAATTTGTCTCCTACATCCAGCCAGGAAAGCGGGGCGAACCCTGACGGATACACCTGAACTCTGATCCCCTTTGTGAGCTGGGGAATTGTGCTGCTTGGTATTTATGGATTCTCTGTTACATGTAAAGATTGTAATGGAGTTTGATGTCATTCTGGCCATGACTCGAATCCGCTCGCCGTGATTGAATGCATTCGCACTATAACGCAAGACGAGTACAACACGTCCAGATTGCTATGATCAGGCAAAGGTCTCTCTTTTATCTACCATTTTTAGCCTCGCCATTACCGCCTGGCCTCTTGGGGATGGATGCCGATAAAAGGGCTGTCTCTTGAAAGAGGATGACAATAAAAAGCACAAAAGGAGAGTTGGAACGAAACTGTTCATTTTTAAATAAGCTATTTCTGTTTATCGTTGCCTTGAACATCCTTCGTTTGACAGGACCTGAGCAGGTGGAGCAGAGGATTGTCGAGTGACAGAATGTGTAGCTTGATTGGTTGGTAAAACAAATAGATTGATACCAATATTACTGAAGCATGACACTGCAATGTACTTTCTTTATTAGACACATGCCACTCTGAACAGCTGCTCCACATGAAAGTGATGAACACGCGCAGCATTCACTACATGTTAGTACACCAACTGTCAGTAGATATCTCTGTGGTGTGTTCGCAGCAGACTCACTATGTGATTACAAATGAGTCCGTCTTCAATTGGACATTCAACATTGTTCACATTAAAACACTTGAGATAAAATAACACAGAAGACACGGCACAACTATTGAAAGACAGATTGAGAAGAGATGAACTGTATGACTCTTGCAGAGCTCTGTGGTTAGGTCTGTGACCCAGGCTCCCACTGAAGCAACACAACTGTCCTAGATATGGTCGTGTAAACACAGAAATATGTTCAAAACAACTATTGCAAGGCAAGCTATTTTCCTTGATAAGAGTTGTTTAAACTATAATTTTTCTGATGCGTTGTATTCAGTTGGAGACGGTTTAATTTATAGAGGAAATGTATTCCCACAAAGTCTTGCCAAAAGTTTAGTTTTACAACCACACCAGTGCAATAATTTAAATATACATCTAAATCCACCGCATATGCAGTGCCACGGGATGCTGCTCTCTTGTTTGTATTTTTTATCCCGGATTATGTCAATACATTTTAGGACTTGTCATTAGTTTTAACCGCGAGTAAACATGTAGTGCAGCCTGAGTAAACACTGTATTGGCTGAACCAGATCACCTCAGAAAACACTGTTGTGTCCCTGAGAGCAGGACCTCTCCTTGTAAGGGTTTTACAATAAGTGAGATAACTACTACCAGCAATATCTGTGGTGGTTCTGTCCATGTTTTGATCATGTGGTTTGTTCTGGAACACATACATTACATCATATTTGCACTTGGCCCTTGGATAATACATAATTGAATAAGCAAATATAAGTGTGGCAGGCCCTTGTGTGGTTTTGTGTAGGCACACAGTTTTCAGTGATGCAAGTGTCCAGAATTAACCACGGACTCTCGAACAGAAAGTCCATGGCTTCTTAACATTGTACTACTTCTCAGCAGGTTCTCACCTACGGTAATATTGTCCAACCTGATTTATAGCTGTTTGGGGCATCAGTCACCCCTCTCAAAGTATCCGAACTTCAAACTTGACATAATAGTCTGAAGTTCCTTGTGCTTTGAAGTTTTCATTGGAAACTCAATTAAGTTTGACGTACGTTGGCTGTTCCCAGAGGCAATATTACAGATGACATTGTGTTGCATCCAGGCCCTGTATGCTGCCGAGCAGGTTTTTATAAATTATTTTTAATTGAGCATTTCCAAGCTTTGTTTTTTTGTATGACATCAGAACGTTTCCTTACTTCTCTGTGATAAACCAGTGTATCTGCAGAGGGAGTATTTGTAAGTAAAGAAAGGAGTATGGTAGAGAAAATTGGGACGTTGACTTGGCAGTGTCATAGATTGGATATCAGTTAAAGGCTGCAGGCAAAACAAAAATCCATATCTATCCTTTTTTTTATTTAATTAGTTTACGTGCCACTGAAAAGCTAGTTGTTGCAGTTGAATGTATCTTAGTTGTGTGGATAGAAAATGCAAACATTTTACATGAAGGTTATTAAGCTGAGTTGTGATGGATTATGGTCATTTATCTACGGTCTTGAGAACATTACAGGTTGAGGTTTTCCTGCAACAACATTCACGGTCTGATCCTGGGAGCTCTTGTCAGTCGGATTCTCATTGTTGTCTTCTGATAATTCAGTTGAGACATTTTACGAACAAATAGGTTGAGAAATATAACCAATAATGCTTTAAAATGTCTTTCGTGTGGACATTGAATTTTCAGAAACGCTGGTGGTGGGGCAGGAAAACAAAGCCGGTAAAATACATGAATACCTCTGAATGAAAGTATTGTAGTCCTATGTGGTTTTGCATTCTTTGAATCCCAAATGTCATGCAAATCGGTTGAATATGTAATGGTTTAAAGAAATGTACAGATCAATGCCCATACAGACATCTTGTAAATAGAAACTGTGACCATTAAACAGACAAAAGTCATCTGTGGTCCATTACAATATATTTGGACTCAAAGTGCCATGAGACTCTGAGTACAGTGAAGCAGATTTGGTATGACCCGGTAGCCAAATAAACTTGCCAGGGTTTAAATATCAGCCTTGATCCTTTCTGTGTGAAGTTTACATGTTCTCCAGCTCCCTGTGTGGGTTTTCTCTGGGTCGTCTGTTTTCCACCCGCAGTCCACCCACATGAAACCAGGTGGACTGGAGATTATGTGTTCGCAGCATGTTGCGTGTGTGTCCGCCCGCCCCTGCAGAGCGCTGATGATCTGTCCAGGACCTTCCCCTCCCTTCCAGCACTGTGCATTCTGGGATGGGCCGCTGCCCCAGATAGAGATCCACGCAGCTAGTTTCGCCACCTTTTGTGTTGGGTGTTTTACAGTTGAAGACGAGGTTTCTATTTTGAGCGTAGGAGGTTTTTTTTACAATGTTTTGAGGATCCCTCCTCCCGACAGCTTTGTTTGATCTTTTTTTACGAGGCGTTTCACACTCAGCACTCCGAGTGAGAGGTCAGGTGTGACGATGAGGTAGTTCTGATTAACTGGTAGACCTGGAAAGGTTTTTGGAAACGATTCGAGGTGTCAGGGGATGCGTGCTGTGTTATGTTGGAAACATTAAATCAGGACATTTGTAAGAGCAACAACATGACAGCTTTTGACTAAAGTACAAAAATTACATCCTTTATTAGCAATAATAAAAGTTCACCTTGAAATCAAATGTCATATCAGCATGTCTCATCAGATTAATGACACGGTTTGTTGTTGGGAAGGGTGCTTGGAAGAGGAAACCTGTATGTCTGCCAGAACCTGAAAACATGCCAACATTATCACAGAGAGGAAGTAGATATCCTATTTTTGTTATTTAAAATATGAAAATACATATTTGGAATTGTATATATAATGCTGTGTTTTGGAATACACAAAATGCTGACTTGCTTGTGATATTCAGACTCTACTGATTTAATGTATGTGGCTTTGTTATGCTAACTATCAAGGGATCCCTGTTGTTTTAGCGACTCCAGAAGTGTGCTTTTGAAAAGGATGCACTTTTTGCACCAGAGGATTGAGTCAAACTGACTTCCTCAACTCTGGCACAGGAAATCTTGTTCTGGTGGCAAACAGCCTGTTTTATGTCAGAGCAAATGGCCCAGCTGAGTAAAATGCAATTTCTTGTCACAACATTCTGCATGAAACGAGCATTCAGGCTGCCCGAGCTGATGCGGTTGTAAAGATCTTTCCCCATCGGAAAAAGGCTGTGTTTCTACCAACAAACTGTCACATTCTGCAGAGGTGCTACGAGCGCCAGACAGCAGGTAACACGGAGACAATCACGTGTCAGCATCTGACACTCCTCCTTCCTCAAGCCCCATCCTGTCGCTGTGCACCTCTCTCAGCACTCCCCTTCCTTCAAACGTCCCTGCTTTCGTCCCGATAAGCATGCTTCATCCCACACATATTATATCTATTCAATCAGGGGGATTAAGTGCAGATACATGACTTGTTGGACCATTCCAAGGACCTGAGTCAACGCATAAACAACTCCTACGCTATGTCAGGGAAATATTTATCTTTGCTCATAGAACTTCTTGAGATAGTGTCAACACTGCTTAGAGGCATAATTACATTTGTGGATGGGAAACTAAGAGTTCTTGTGGAAATACAAGTGTATAATATGAGTTAAACTTAGAATACTAAATAATAACGTGTGATGTTTCATTATGCCATTTTATTTCCAAATCATCATCAGCAAGAGTAATATTAACCAAATAAATGTTTCTTTTTTTCTCAGTAACCACAACGCCACCTCCAGCCTCAGGCCACGCCAGAAAATGCAACGACACAGAGAAAGCCTACTGTGTGAATGGCGGCGACTGTTACTTCATACACGGTATAGATAAGCTCGCCTGCAAGTGAGTTATATTCTTATTTTTTTTCTATTCACCTTGAAAATATACATTTTTTGACATCGTAAAATACATGTATTGTATAACATTCAAATCACTTTTCATGATGTTTCCAGTAATATTCCTAACTCTTCATATTTTGTATCCTGCTGTTTATTTTCCTGATAGCACTTGATCTTTCCTTTCAGCAGCAGCAGCAACACATCACAGGAAAATGCTGCCAGTCTTCCTAACTACCCACCTGTTGTGTATTTTAACACTAATAATGGAGTGAGGCGGCGGTGTGCTCATCCTTTTATGTCATGTTTAGTGTCCAGGAGGCCTTCGCATTAAAAGCCTTTTCAAAATGTCATGAATCACTGGTTTAGTAGTGAGCAAATATTTATGCTTGTTGGAGGCCCCCAGTGAGGTAAATAGAATCATTGCTTACATTTGAGGTCCTTGGCAGAAGGGATCAAGACCCATGTGTAAAGTGCGCCGAGGAACTGTGTCTCTCAAGGAACCTTATTCGACACGATTTCAAGTTATTTAAAAAAAAAAAACTGACAAGGTTTTATGAGTAGAGATTCAATGACATAAATTATTTCGATAGTCACTCAAGATTAAAAATCACTGCTTTCTAATTCTCAAATTGTAATTATGGCTGCTTTCATTTTTGGACATTTTAAGATTTCTTTCTGACATTTCACAATTTATTCAAGGAAATAACCGTCAGATGAAAATCATTGTAAGTCTAACCTAATAGTTATAGCACAAGCTATGCACATACAGTATGTCTTGCCATGGTTGTCAAACATTATGTTGCATGTGCCCAGTTGGCCCGAGGAAGAATGCTCGACAAGCAACGAGGACATGGCTGCAACAGCCGTTCAATACGCTGTGTACAAATTGGAGGCAGCACTAACTCAATTGCTGCAGCTAATTCACTCACAGCCGGGGCATGGGTCCAGAAAAGTTGGATAATGCAGTGAAGGCCTGCAGGGATTTGTTGCCCCCCAGCCATCTCATTCAATATAGGCCAGGCTTCAGTGGATATTACTCACTGGCTAAACAAGTCCTGCAGACAGCTAGTCCTACTTTAATGCCCTGCTCCTTCACTCTGAAGGATACACTTTGTTTTGGACAGACGTTAAAGTTAACAAATGACCCACAGTAAGTAACTCACTAAATGTAAACATACTTTTTCTGATGGTTTTCTTCACATAAATTAGCTATAAAAAACAAATATAGACTTGTTTAACATATTGTGCATAAATAAAGCGTTTATCATTTGTATGGACTTTTTCCAGGACATTTTCAGAAGGTTTAATTCACATTTAGTTGGATAAAGATAATGTAGATAATATTTTCTTGATTAATTGAGTAGGCGTTTTAAAAAACTGTTTTGCTTATTCCATGGGGGATGTTTTAAAACTTTAGACCAACAAAACTGGAAGATATTCAGTTCATTTAAAACGGAGAAAAACAATCAATGTCACACCAGAGAAGCTATCAAATAAGATGCAGATGAAGATTCTGTGAAATGACTAATCAATTGAGAAACTAAAGGTTTCAGCCCTATTCAAATGTATACAAGTATATTAGCATTCTTCTTTCTAAGGGAATGTATTTAACTTTTAACAAGTCACCTCTATGTGGGACTTGACAGAGGATTATGTAATTGTATTGTACATAAGTGCAGTATATACAGTATGTAGAAGTACAATTCCACACGCTTCATGGAAAAGCTTTTCCTTTCTACATTTTTATTTTTCATCAAAGAATAATAAATAACGACAGTGATTTATTTGACACCAAAGTTAAAACGAGTGGTGATAGAGTTTGCATCTGCACCGGCACGGACATTTGCACGCTCATCTGATTTTTAAATTACGCCGTTTATTTCTTGAATGTTCCAGCCAAGTGTCCTAGGTCTAGGTGGTGCTACCCCCCCGTTAAACACCATCACTCAGGACGAGTAATTTAATGCTGAATGTTATGGCGCTCCTGGGAGGCGTTGTGTGAAACCAGTAAATAAGGAGCAATGACCTTTGTTGGACTGGTGGTGGTCTAGTTAGTTGAGTCTGTGAGAGGAATGCCGTGCCCCTCAAAGACCAGCCGCTCTTCCTAATGGGCTTGTAATGAGGACATATGGTTTGTCTTCACTCACTTGATGCTGATGATACAGTAGTTTGTCTGCAGTTGCACAAATATGACGTTAAATGTCAGAGAACTTGATTAATGCTTCAAACAATGAAGAGTCATGTTTTCCAGGTGGTTTCATTTCCATATTCTTTTTAGGACTGGACATACAGGAAATGCTTTCTCCTCATTTGATTACTTTTCCTCCCCATCACATTTGGAGGTAATAAACACATACCAGCTCACGACAGGCACCAGGAGAAGAAGCCACATTAACCCACTTTGTGCTTCATGATTGATTTATTGATCACATGGGCCCAGTAGTTCAACACTTGTAATCCCTATGTGATCAGATCAGATTTGGATCTTGGGGAGTTCAAAACCAAAAAACAGGATTAGGATCACGTTGATATCCGATCAGATCAGGAAATCCAATCCAAGCTTTAATCTGGATCGAATCTTCAAAACGGGTAGTTCAAACCGACAACACAGGATTGGGATCAGTTTGATCCTGAACAACTGGATTATCCTGATCCCACCAGAGGGGTGGATTTCCAGAGCAAAATGTACTGTACAATTTATTTAAAAATATGTTTCAATATAAGATGGCAAAGTTTGTTAACTGAAATAATACACCGTTGTTAGCCTTCATGGCAAATCAATTTTACTTTTCATTTTCTGGTCACGTTTGTGGTGGCCTATTTAGTTTTCAACCAAATGTTGATGACATAAATGTTTATGCTCATACAATTATCACAACAAAGAGTGTCAATCACAAATATAATTTAGATTAAAGAAAAAATATCTTCAAAAAAAAAAAAGTCCATCATCTGTCGTCACCTTTCAAAAGTAATTGCAGACAATAGATGTCTGCAATGTGGTCTCTTGTCTTCCTTGTATTATTTTTCATATCCACAAGATGGAGATCGGTAGGATTAAAGCACTGATATTCAGGATCTAGTCATCTTGAAAAGTCTGAATCTGGATCAGACTGATCCTATCCTGAATTGCTTTGAAATACTGGGACAAAATCTGTCCGAGTTGTCTGATCCAGGATCACAAAGAATGGGATTTCAAAATCTGATCGGATCTGATTGAGATTAAAAGTTTTGAACTACTGGGCCCTGGAAAGCAGCACATCTTTTTCCCGATACAGACTGAGGTCAACAAGAGCCTCTGAAGCCCAAATATGACCTTTTTATATCAGTATGTCAAACTTGTTTTTGCTAACAAGCAGGGTATTTACCTATTTTAATGTTTATTTAAGTTTTTTAAGTTTTAATATAGGTTTGCTCACTTGTAGTAGCATTTATTTGTTTACTATTTGTTCTTTTAATTTTAGAAATAGATGGTAAAGCAGTTTATTTCTATACTGTGTAACATTTATAAAAGAGGCCCTATTATGCTTAATTTCAGGTGTATATGTGTATGCTGTGCCTCTACTGTGACATGTTTGCATGCGTGGGAGAGAAACTCGATCTGGAGGGAACATGGGGATTTTTGCTTTTGCACACCATTGACATGCATACAAACCTATATAACACACTGGAACGGGTACACCCCAAAAAGCATAATAGGGCCTCTTTACATACACAATATTAACATCATGGGGATACCAATCATCTTTGGAAGTGTTGCTTCTTGTGTTTTCTCCATGTGGCTTCACAGTGAAATTCAACAATACGCCTGAAAGGATTTCGACCCCCCGGTATTTACAGTGCACCTCACTTCCTGTGTTTTCCTTCTCATAACACTTGTCTGCTCCTTCCCAGATGTCCGGACGGATACTTCGGCCCACGGTGCTTACAGACTGAGCCGCTGCGGCTGATTATGCCCAAGCCTACAGAAAGTATGTCCACTTGATATGCAGCTGAGAACAGAGACACAGTTGTCACTGGATTACCTCTGGACTGACTCCTGCTGCCCAACAGTTCTCTTCCTCTTTCTCCTCCTCTTTCTCTTCCTCAGGTCAATGAGCTGCGCGTTACACCATGCACACGGTGGTGTCGTCCATGGGAACACTCTGCTTCTGCTGTCTGTAGTTGTGCTGTTGTTCTAATTCTCTCTTTCTCTCCCTCTCCCTCCCTCCCTATCCCCCCTTCACTCTTTTCTTACGTATACTTTTCACTCTCCCTCTTTCTGTTGTCTCTCTCTTTCTCACTCACCTACCACCCTCCTCCTCCTCCTCCTCCTCCTCCTCCTCCTCCTCCTCCTCCTCCTCCCTCTCTCTTTGTGGCTTTGTTTCTTTCCATCAGGTGTCCAAATGACTTTACTGGTGATCGCTGTCAAACCTACGTTATGGCCAGTTTCTACCGTATGTCAATTTCCTCTTCTGTCACTCTGTCAGACTGTCCTTGTGTCATGCGTGCATGCTGGGTGTAGAGAGATTGCATTCATGTCCTGTTATTATTACCTAGTAGATGTGTCTGTGCCTCCTGCCATGACTCAGAGTTTAGTCGAGTCTGTTATTGTGTTTGGTCTGCATGTGATAGTGCGTGCCCTTTAACTTGCATGCACGTTCTTCAGAATACGAGCCGATGGTACGTGTGATAGCGACAAGTAGGCGGGAGAACTCAGATGCTATGTGGATTCTCACAAAGTCAGCTGCATGTAACAACACAGTCTAATGGCAAAACAATTACTAAAACCCTATCTTAATCTTGCTCACGATTGATGCTTGTTTGTGCAATCAGCGGCAAACACAAGCATGTATGATCGAATTAAAGCTGATGGATGGAGAAACAATTAGCATTTACTAAGGCATGACAAATGATGAACCTGTTAAGGTTGGCTTAACCCATAAAGAAGTGTTTGTTGAGGGCCAACAAGTCATCTCATGTAGGATGTGAAATTGTACACGAGCCAACATGAACACATTCCACTTATGCTTTTCTTGACTAACTTGATTTTGATCTCAAACATAATAGGGGATTTAGTGTTCTCGCTTCATGGGTTACAAGTAGCACATACAGGCGTTTCTTTCACTTCAAATCAGCCGCATAACTCGCTCAAGACTCAGACTCTAGTAAATCGTAACATCCACACTGCAATCCGCCAGTTGTGGTTGTTGCTTCAGAAGAGCAGCAACAAAATGGTGCTCTCACAGCAGATGTACTCAGCTAAGAGTTCACACGCTGCACTACAGTGCCGTGTCAAACTACTTTGCCTGGGGTAAGAGAAGCAAACCTCACATCACTCAACTTCAGAAAACAAATCCATCAACAGCTAAATGAAACGAAGATTGCCAGATAACTATGGTTTTGTTTGATCTTGCCCTTGAGGTATTTTGATTTAAAGAAACATCCTCAATTACCTGTTGGTTGATTACTTGAAAGTGTCGACATGAGCCAAAATAAAGATAGTGTAAGGAAATACTATAGAATTAAAATACAACGCCCATTTTGGATAATAGCAAAGAATCTTCTGGTATCTTTCTGCATATTCGTCAGCGTCATGTCTTTGCAAGCCCATGTGGTTGCAATTCAGAGTCACATAAGAGTGAAATAACTAACTGCATCTGCTTTGCCTGATGTTGCCTTCAGAGCCTCATCCCCGCAGTCTGACTTGCAGAGCTTACACTCAGTGTTTGTTGTATGTTGGCTCAGAGTACAATGGCAATAAACCCTCTTAACTACAAGTAATTCCATCTCACATTAAGTGGAAATGCACTGTGCTGAAATGACTTGTTCTTTTGGCAGAGCAGACAGTGATGTGTGGGAGCTCTTTTTCCCTACACTGTGTTCTGCATTCTGTCTAGCTTCGACGCAGCTGTGCAAATGCATCAAGGACAGCATTTATTTCCAGCTCTCATCCAGCTACGTGAACACAACACAGGCTTTGATTACTTGCTTTACATTTGAATGTGTTCAAATCAATGACCTGACTATCTGTACGCTTAACAGATTAAAGTTTCAAAGTAAGTTCAACAATCAGTTCTCTGATGAAACGTTCATCCATCAATGCTGTTATTTAAAATATAAAAGATTAAGCCTCCTCTCAGTCACATCATATGATTTCATATCATTGTTTACCCGAGGATATTAACCTCATGGGTTGAAGAAACGTAAGATCAACAGTTATCATGTTCATGAAAGCCCCTCTCAGACATGATGGATGTCGCTGCTAAGGGACTTTTGCTTTTTTGGAAAACTAGCAATCATTAATGGCCTCGCACATATTTCATGTTGCCTACTCTCAATTAAGGCGAATAAATCACAGTTTTAAAGCAGTCACATGTACACACACACACACACACACACACACACACACACACACACACACACACACACACACACACACACACACACACACACACACACACACACACACACACACACACACACACACACACACACATACCATGTATACATCACTTCAGGGGACATTACATTGACTTACATGCATTTCCTGGAGACTTATCCTAACCTTAACCATAACCAACACACGCCTAACCCTAACCCTAACCCTAATCCTAAACCTAACCAAGTCTTCACCCTAAAATTAATGATTCCCCTTATGGGGACCTCCAATTTGTCCCCATAAGGGAAGCCAGTCCCCACACGTGACTATGTAAACAGATTTAGGTCCCCACAAATATAGTAATGCTAGACCACACACACACACACACACACACACACACACACACACACACACACACACACACACACACACACACACACACAGACACACACACACACACACACACACACACACACACACACACACACACACACACACACACACACACACACTCCATATTTAAAGACCCATCTCCTGGAGGGCACCTCCCATCCCCAGGAGATATCAAAGAGAAGGAGGATGGCTTCTGCTCCTCAGCCATAAGGGCTTGGCTTTACAAGAGCATGTTGTCATAAGAACAGCTGGGACTAGCCTCAACCCAAGTAAAGCAAGAAAGCTGCCAGAGATATGGACTCAGCTGGCTGGTGCAGCCTCCCTAGGGCCTCTCTGTGCCATATGATATAAAGTACAGCTATAATTCTTCCTATTCCGAGAGATTACTCAGATACTGTACCGATACACTCCTTTTTACTTGCCTGTTCATGCGATGGGTGTGTTCAGGAAATGACAGTGTAGCGTTCTTTAGAAAGCAGAACACTGAAAGCCCAGGTAATCTCAGCAGATGACGCATAGTTCCCCCCGAGAGCAATAATGAGAGTGACTGTGCGTCTAATTTTTCCAAATCCCATTAGGAGATTTTGTTCCGTTATGTTATCAAATATAACTGCAAGCCTGGAAACACACACCCAAGTGAGAATCCGACTGTGTTGAGACATACAGCAAATAGAAAACTTTCGATTCGACTATTTTAGACGTAACAATCAAATCAGTTAAGACTGAAATGGTAGTTTTTGTGGTTTCACGTGTGTGTTGCATGCTGTGTGTTCCCGTCGTTGACATTACTGACCATGTCATGCCGACAATTACTGACAAAGTGTGTGTTGTCCCAGTTGCCGTAATGCATATTTGTGTCTGCTCCACTGTGTGTTAGAAGGTGTCACTTTCTAAACCTGGTCTTTTGTTTATTTTTGTTTCTCTTCAACTGTCAACCCTCTGCAATGGCAGAGCATCTTGGGATTGAATTTATGGGTATGGAAAAATCCATTTTGACTCTCTGCCCAAGCATAACTATTAAATAGGTGTCCTTCGTTTTGACTTGCTCCCATTCCTGTCTGTTAATCATATCGTCCCTTGATTAACCAATCAAATCTCTCTATCGTACCATTACTCATTATAATGACAAACCCGACGCATCCGATCCATTCATCAATCCTCATTAACATGGATGTCCTCACTCGCAACCCTCATACATGTGCAATGGAAACGTAGAACCATTAACAGAGTTTGCAGCTCAATAGCATTTCCCCCCTTTTTTGGACTGATTTTTGTTTTCTCGTTCCATCTGTCATAAGCATGGTGTTTCGTGTTGGTAGCTACCAGATGTCTCTCCTCAATCTTCACCTTCATCTTTCCAAACCTTTTAGCCTCATACCTCTCGTGTCTGTTTCCTTTGATATGCCACCCCTTTACTTTTGATGTATGTGTTCTGTCCATGTTTCCCGCATCACCCCGTCATTAGAATAGCTGAAATGTAACTTCTGAAGTGTGTCATATAGTATCTGTGTAACTGGTTTGAATTACCCTATGCGGATGCTGTGATGTGAGCATGCATTGCTATATTTAGAACCGACATTCATGATTTTCTTCTATCTCCAGCGATTTTCATCCTCCTTTGTTGTTAGCTCTTGTTTTCTGCTAACTTTTCCAGACGAGTGCTTCACTGGTTGAGGGTTGTGGAATGAACGCTAAAGGCGTTTCTTTCCAGATCACAAAATAACACATATAGAAACTGGACCTGCACCAAGATCACTTGTGATTGTGATGTATTTGTTCTTTAAGAACTTGAAACAAGTTGGTATGGTGGTGTACATTGGCAGCTTCAGATGGAAGGATTTGGGCGGTGGTGGCGAAGTCGATAGGGACTTGGCTTGGCAACTGGAAGGTCATCAGTTTAAGTCCCGGCAAGACCAAGTGCTACCGAGGTGTCCCTGAGCAAGGCACCGTTCCCTACACTGCTCCCCGGGCGCCGTTCAAAATGGCAGCACACTGCTCCTAACACTAGGATGGGTCAAATGCAGAGAAACAATTTCCCCACGGGGATTAATAAAGTATATCAAAATCAAAAAAATCAAAAAGGAGTTGTACACATTCATTTATTTGTGGTACATTATTGGTCAGACACCACACTACCTCTTAGCTCCATCATGTCCTCCAAGGACACAGGTCTACCTCAACCTCACACAAGCTCTTCTCTGGAAAAGCACAATTTAAGTCTAAATTCTTCCAGTTATATATGTAATGATATTTCAATTCAAAATGAATGTGTTTAATGAATAAGCGTAAAATAAGATCTCATAATTGTACTTACTGAATCCATGAGCAGATGAAGACTTCTGAAAGTGAATGCAGCTGTTGTTTAAGATCATGTCAAAACATTTCCATACTGCACAGTTTGCAGGTTCCGCTGGTCATCCATTAAGGGCCCGAACCATTAAAGTATCATATATTGTATAATTTGAAATGACTTGGATTTTTAGAGGATACAGCTGCTTATTCAATTCAGTCCAACTCCCTGCCGCCACCTACGCCGCCTTACTGCAGCGCAGGCGGCAACAGCATCTGTTGTATTTGTGATTATGTGCGAGGAAAGGTTTCCCTGTGAAGTGAGTTGCCAGGGAAAGGAAGGTGAAGCTTCATACTGCTCAGGATTCAGTCTATAAAAAAGTTAAGAAATGTGGATCAGTGAAAAAGTGGTGAACCTGCATTTTTGTGACACTAATTTGTTTTCTCTCCTGTTATTTTTCTCCCTGTGCGTGTGTGTGTGTGTGTGTGTGTGTGTGTGTGTGTGTGTGTGTGTGTGTGTGTGTGTGTGTGTGTGTGTGTGTGTGTGTGTGTGTGTGTGTGTGTGTGTGTGTGTGTGTGTGTGTGTGTGTGTGTGTGTGTGTGTGTGTGTGTGTGTGTGTGTGTGTGTGTGTGTGTGTGTGTGTGTGTGTGTGTGTGTGTGTGTGTGTGTGTGTGTGTGTGTGTGTGTGTGTGTGTGTGTGTGTGTGTGTGTGTGTGTGTGTGTGTGTGTGTGTGTGTGTGTGATGTTGACAGAGGCAGAGGAACTCTACCAGAAAAGAGTCCTGACAATCACGGGTATTTGTGTGGCGCTGTTGGTGGTGGGCATCGTGTGTGTGGTTGCCTACTGTAAAACCAAGTAAGTCCTGCTGATGAATGGATTTTAACATTTTTAACTCCACCTGCCTTTCTTAAAATATGTATGTATACTCAAACTGTTTTCACTGCATGTAATGTGCAGAAGAGAAATAGAAGAATACTGTTTATTAGTTAAAAAATAAGACATTTTGTTATTTTTATGGTTAACATGTCGTTTTGTGTTACTACTAGAGTGTCGTAACTTAAAAACAAAGAGCAAGAGAGAAATTGACCAACATTTTCTCAACAGGAAACAAAGAAAGAAGATGCACACTCATCTGCGACAAAATATGTGTCCAGAACATCCCAATCGTAACCTTGCTAACGGACCCAATCACCCCGGACCTGGCCCAGAGGAAATCCCTATGGTAGATGTGAGTTTCTGAAAGGATTCCTCACGTTATTAAAGTAAACGCACACAGATGTACTGTACACCAAATGGTGTAATGCTTAGTTATATAATCAAAGCTTGTCTTTTCCCCCCCCCACATTTTTCCATCTGCCAAATCCATTTTTCCCGACACAGTACATATCAAAGAATGTCCCTGCAACTGAACGAGTCATACGGCCTGCAACAGAGGGATCGTTCCCGGCCAGCCATAACTCTTCCAGATCTCACAACTCTTCCACACGAGCCCATTCATCAACACACAGGTGAGCATTCATAAAACCAAACCATTTCTTCTTTCTTTCTTTAAGGTGAATTGGTTGTGAAAAGAAAAGGATAGAAAAAAAGGATCACGCTGGGGTGTGTGCGCGTTAACGCCTTTTTTATTTGTCAGACATGAGGAACGGACATGGAGCCTGGCACATTCTGACAGCATCCTCTCCGACTCGCCGGGAATGATGTCATCATCCGTGGGGACCAGTAAATGCAGCAGTCCTGCGTGCATGGACGCACGGGCACGACGCGCTGGTCACTGTGGTTACTCTGACCCCCATCGGACGGGCCTGCAGTACAGAGACTCTTTCGACTCGCTGGGAGACTCTCCGCACAGCGACAGGTGGGAAACAGGCCGACTGTATGCGGCTCTAGGTTTGGCTTTAACATTCTCGAAGAGTTTGATCTCTGCGCTGGTTCTCTCTCAGCCTCAGTCCCAGTCAGGGCACTCTGAGATTCAGCAGGCATGATGATGAAATACGCTAAGGTAGGCAAGTGTGGAAAATGGGGACAATGTGCATACAGCTAGTGTAACATTAGTCCCTAGCCAGTATGTCATTCCGATTGGCTTAAGCTTTCCCTTTTTATTGCCCTTAAGGATCCATGTGACAGTTTTGGACATACACTTCTTGGCCAGAAACGATTTCATCCGTGCGTCACAAGGAAAGGTAGTGGATACATTTAGCTGGAAGCTGGAAGAAGAAGTTAGTCTGTCAGAAGTGAGAACATATTCCTTTCAACAACCCCAAAGCAGTCTATATTTAGCAGTCCTGCGTCTATTTCTGTTCTTAAGGCACAGAGATGTCAATCTTCTCATGTGACTCAACATGTCAAACAAGATTATTTCATCAAATGTCTGAGTGCTCCCAGAACATGTCAGCTCAAACACAATTAGTTCACTGTAAATATTGTGCTTTCAGTTCTGCCACATGCTCTTTATTTCATTTGCAGTGTCACACATGGTCCAAATTTGAAGGGATATTGTTATAGGGGCCTAACAATGACCCTCCCCACCCACTCCCAAAATGCCCTCACTGTTAACGTTTACATTTCCAATTTTTTTTACAGCCAAGCATCCATCACTCAACAAGCTCAATAAGCACTGAGCTAGGAGAACACACAGGGGTATGGGAGCACTATTGAGCCATATATTAAAAGTATGAAGTGTACGTTTTAAGCACAAAACAGTGGGTTAGTTATCTTTTCCAAAAGTAAACAACTTTTTTGAGGGATTGGAATGATGGCCCAGCTATGTCGAGGAAGTCGGTCTCTGTTGTAATTGAAGACCCTGTGTTTAAGGTTTGAAAAAACATGCTAAAGGTTGCTTTACAAGAAGTCATCCAGCCCTTTTCTACCGATAGCTTACACACAGCCTTATTCAAATTTGCTTCAAGTCTTTAGAATCAATATTTACCCTAATGTCTTCTGTATTGGACCTTTAATTATTCTCAGCATCAGCCAATCCATTTTAAATGGACATTCTTCATTCCATTTGGACAGGAATGAAGTGAAAATACAAGAAAAACGAGTTCAATTGCATTAAAACTAACAAATAGTTGAACAGACGATAACAGAATGCATAGTGACCCACTGACCTCACAGGATAAGCCTGCTTGCTTATGGCTTTAGACTTTTAAGTACATATCATTCGGGTCAACCAGAGTCACACTTTGGACCAGATGTAGACCTTACACACTTAACACATTAACCTATGCCTGCTAATGCTGCAAAGTGCTTACTTGAGGTGTTGAATATGCAAATCGGTGCATGTCCAGCTTCAGTCCCTGGGCCAAAATGAAAGTAATGGACCAAGAATATTCCTAATGTCTTTATAGCTGCATGCATCCATTTAAGTATTAAAACATTTCCAGAAATGACGACATGACTTAAGCCCCTTTCCCACTGGACAAATATCCCACTAACTCCCACTAACATCTGGCTTTTTCCCTTTCGTGGGAAAGGTTACAATCAGCATTCATTCCCGGGACAAATCACTTGTGAAGTCACAGGTATTTGTCGGCTCCAGCTTTGATCAGCAGTGATACAAATATGACCCAGGGGTGGACCGCATTTTTTTTTGCCCTTTTATAGTACAATGTCCATGACACATGTTGAAGTGGAGATATAATAAATAAAATCAACAGAGTTTTGGAGAATTATTAGAATGTATAGAGTACAAAACATGTAATTGATTTGGAAAACTACCAGATTCCATCCATTAGTAATTTTATTACACTGATTCATGTAAAAACTCACAAAAATATACAAATAACTCCTTAAAACCTTGTTTTACTCTTTCACTGTTCCAACTACACTGGTTTGTGAGCTTCAAAAAGAGACAGAATAAGTAACAATATAAAAATAGAGTAACCATCTTAAATACTTGTTACGGTTTATTAACCCTGTTTTCCGGCACGTCAAGTGTGTTTTCCCATGTCCTAATTTTGGTAACATAAGGGTATGACTTACTGCAGCAAAAATGTAAAAAATATACTGTATAAATGACAAGACTATGCAGTCCTGGCCTATTATCTAAAGCAAATAAACAGTGCCTTTTATAGACTGTCAAAAACAAACTGGACAAGATGTGTCTTGCCTCCTATGTGCATCAGCTTCATCGTCCCAACAATGCCAGCACACAACAAGCATCTCAGCACGAAATGTGCCTTGGCCAATGAGTTGCTATGCAGAGTCAGATTGCATAACCAACATCCCCTCAGAGTCATTCCAGGTAACAGGCGCCTGTTTCCATTATGGCGACGGCTTCGGATTCAGCTGAATCAGCAGTGTTGTGGGAATATCTCAAGCTTGTGTCTCACACAGCGTGTTGTAGTTTCCTAAGGGCAAAGAACATTTGACACAAAAAGTCTGATCTACAGTCAGTGATATGAGGACTTGAAACTGCAAAATGTATTGACAATCATGTTTAGTTGGTGTATGAATATAGTTTTGTAACTGTCAATCAACATGTTGGCAACTAGAGTTAGTTGGAGAAGGGATGGAAAAGTAGGAACCATGACTCCAAGACTCAGTCAGTCGAGAAAACGCACTCTAAATGTATCTGTCTTTAAAGCTTGATATTGACTTTCTACTTCAAGAGCCAAGCCGTACGTTTTTATAGCTAGTGTTTAATAATAATAATAATAATAATAGCTTTGATTTGTATAGCGCCTTTCAAGGGACCCAAGGTCGCTTTACAAGTAGTAGGGCAAAAAAAAAACATAACAAAACAAAAGTCAGACAGACAAAACAACAGACAATAACAATAATTGGGGGGTTGTGTATCTTCAAGAACTTCTACATTTACTCAAGCATTCAGTCTTGGTGCCAACATGGCCGTGACACATAATTAATCAAGATAGCATAAACTGAAAACCACAGTAAGTTGGGGATGAAGGTATAGAAAGGTGCAGCATGCCATTATTTAGTCACCGTCATTCTTTAGAATAGACTATACAGCAACCAAAAAGCAGCTGCTCCTGCGTGTGGTGCAGTGGGTTGTGGGTTGGTGTTTGGATCAGGGTAGCACAGGTTCAAACCCCACTGCAGTCGGCATGTCGTTGTGTCCCTGGAAAAGACACTTCACCCCAAATTGCTCCTGTGGGGATTGCCCACAGTATTGAGTATGTAAGTCGCTTTGGATAAAAGCGTCTAACTGGGATTTGATTTTAACTGCTTGAGACGCTCAAATAGACAGGTGATCGTAAAACAAACTGCTGGAAAAGTTATTGATAGAATCCAAAACAGTCATTGAGATTCACTGTCATGCAGTAGAAAGAATGTTTATGAATGTCTGTTAAGACAATCACTTTTGCAAATCCTCAGCATCAACCAATTTTATATTAGTATTTTATAAGACCCAAGGATATTTAAAAAAAGACATGGCTCCACATCAGATCCTTGGGGGACACCACCAGACTCCAAGTCTGTAAATATGGGATATGATATACAGTACTGTAGTATTGCTGTTGTTTAAAGCAGCTCTTCTTTAGTTCAATTCATCAAGACTTTTCCCCGATTTTATATTTGTCTTTCACTGTAGATGCATGCAAAATAAATAAAGAATTTAAGGTAACACAAGGTGATAACTTTCTTTGAGTGACTTTTTTCAACCTTGGTCAAATCTGCCGATAAAAAAACTTCAGATCAAAATAGAAATATCTCAAATATATCGTCTTTTTTTAAATTGAGACAATGTCAATGGTCAAGGAAGATATTATTTAAAGTTACAATACCCAGTGTGAAAAAATACCTTACAGCAGTTCAGCTCAAGAGGACATCCAGGTTAAATGAATGTATGATACAACACTTGTTTTCCATTTAATATTTCAGTGCCTGCTTACAGCTTGCTTGTAACATGGCAATTTGGTAGTTCATTCAATTAATCGAATGTTGGGGGAAAATTCAGACAGATTTCTTTGAACTCTTCCACTTGCTCACTTCTGCTTGTTGCTCTTCTCTCTACTTAACTATGCCCTCCTCTCTGCTTTTACTACAGATACGTGTCAGCCCTGACAACACCAGCCCGACTCTCCCCAGTGGATTTCCATTACTCATTGCCCTCGCAGGTGCCTACCTTCCAGATCACATCCCCCAATGCCAGCCATGCCATGTCTCTCCCTCCTGCTGTCCGCAACCCCTACCCTCTGGAGGATGACCAGCCCCTGTTGCGCCGCTACCAGGTGCCACTACACGATGCCCAGTGCCAGGAGCCCTACCGGCAGCAGCGCCGCACCTATCTAAACGACAGCAGGGGCAGCCTGCCCTCCAGCCCCTACCGGCTGGCTAAAGAAGAAGACTATGAGACCACCCAGGAGTATCTCTCCTCTCGGGAGCAACCAAAGAGAAGTGGGTCCAGTGGAACTGGTAGCCGGCGCTGGCGGAGATCCAGACTTAATGGCCACGTGGCCCCGCGTGGATACGAGGCCTCTCGGGACTATGGGTCTCGAAGCTGCCTAACAGATAGTGAGTCAGAGGAGGACGGGGAGAACACGCCCTTCCTCAGTATGCAGAACATGAATGCCGAGCCCTCCACCATCTACAGGCCGGTGGACAGTCGGACTTCTCACTCATCAGGGCGGCACAGTGGGCATGGGAACATGCATACAAGACTTACACACTCACGCTCCAAACCGGACAATACACCCATTAAAGAGTGAAAATGAACCAACAAAAATCAATATAGTATAGACCTGCATCTATAAGAAATATTTTTATTTTATATAACTGAGATATTCTAAACAAATGAAATATTTATTTTCATTTTAGCAAAAGTTGTCTACTAGTTAACAGCAAAGACTTTTTTATAGGGAAAACTCTATTTATATGTACATTTTTGATTTACAGCATAAAAAGATGTGCCAGTTTTTTCACAACGTAAAAGAATAATAGTAATATTGTGGTGCCTTTTGCTGTATGCCGATGCCAGAGGGCCAGTGGAGGTTTTTGTAGCCTTTCTTATATGGACGCCTCATTTTTTATACACATTTATGTTGTTTTTTCCTCTCTGGTTTCCTGTTTTACTTTCTTTCCAAGTTGCATTCTTTGAGGAGTCTAGCCCCACTGGAACATAACCCCTTCCATGTCATGCAATATAAACCACTTCAACATAAAGTGTATGTTTACATTAATATGATTCGCCTGTAGGGTATATGATTTGGGATCTAATAGAGCGCCTGATAAATACGATGTAGATCCTTTTTGCCCTCTGACTGATGTCTACAGAAAGATTGTGTGTGTGCGTGTGTGTGTGTGTGTGCGTGTGTGTGTGTGTGTGTGGGGGGGGGGGGGGGGGTGATTGTTAGATGAATTTCATTGTTTGTTGTGATGACATCAAACTTGTGGATCTACCGGTGTTTCAGCAGAGCTGACAGAAGAGTGTATCAGAGGTTCACAGAATAGTGCTTTATCAGAACAGTGACCCCCAGTGTATGTGGACAGGTAAGGCTGTTTTAGGGTTGTATGTTATGCAGGTCATTGCTTGATGTGTTTACAGCTATTCCTTCACTTTCCCAGCCTGCCCCAGTTTAGTCCTCTTTGATTCCCCAGCAGGTTTTCCCTCATGTTAGTTTCTTAAGAGGCCAACAAACGCTGAGCCGCTTGGCACAGGGTGACCCCTGCCATCAGGAGTGATGGCAAAACAAAAAGATGACATCTGTTTTCACTCAACTCAGCCCCTAACGCCATTCCTCATCATCCTTCTGTGTCCATTCTGTTTTTGTGGATCGTGTTAAAGGCCACACAGTGTCTCAGGATTTCCACTTGCCCACCCCCCCTTTTCCCTTCCACCTTAAACTCTGTTCACCCTCTTCCTCAACTTAAGGTCTACCTAAGACTAAGGCTCTCAGATCATGAAGGCCTACATGTAAAACATACAGCCTACCAGTTCCCTGAACACATGCACATAGAGAGAAGGAAAGTGGAAGCAGCTGAGTGGAGAACAGTATAGAACATACTAGACAATATAATGGAAATAGCTGTGAAACTTTGGAGGATCATACAATGCAAAAATATGCAAACTTTCTATTTTGCTGTTTGATTACATCATTTTCTAACAGGTGACTGTAGTGTGTTTTGTGTGGAAAAAAACAATGTGATGCCTGTAGTGTAGAATGAACATGATATAAATGCATATTTACATGAGTTAGTTTTTAAAGCCATTATGCAGCCATCTATAAAGTTGTCAGCCTTTCTTGTTCACATGTCCATTGAATGACTGTGTCCATGAATTGTTGTATCACTTATTTTAGACTGCTCCACTTAAAATGCACACTTCCAAGTAATGGCAAATAGCATCCAGATAGTGTCTCCTCCGATGGTACTGTGTACTGCTTCTTATCTTGTCGACGGTTAGTCATTTCAAATGAACTCCATAAATGAGGATGATTTCAAAATTAAAAACATTTGAGCCCCCTGTCCTTCATTGAAGGATGTAAACATTTCCAAGGTAATTCAAGAATCATGACTCAGTGAGAGAGAACAGTTTGTTGGTATGGTATTTACTCCTTAAAAAAAAAAAAAATTCTGAATTATCAGACTATAACTCTTGAAAATGAATCTGCAATATTTACGTCTATGGTAAACGCACAGTGGTATTGCTATATAGAAAGGTCTTTGGTCACACCTCACATGCAGATACTTCATTGAGTTTCTCACCTCTGGGTTTACTTTTGTATGTCTGAAAAATACAGAAGAAGATACTGTAGTGCTCCTCTAGTTTAAATGTGATACTCCCTTCACTCTTCTAGTCCTCTCACACAATGGAGATGCTACCAGGCACGTCCTGCCACTCTCTTCTGTTTAATTTTATGACCCCCCCCACTCCACCTGACTCCCACCCTCGCTTGAAATGTTTGAACACCTCTCCTCTGCATGTCCTTGTGGTCACGGTTAGATGGGTGCATGGTAAAAAAGCAGCAGACAATTATTTTCCAGTCAGTGAAAGTGTATTTCATTTTAACATTCAGCAATAAAAGAGAACCTTCCCCCATGTCATTCCTGAAATATGCTAGAAAAAAAGAAAAAAAATGCGAGATTGTCATAGATTGTAAAATAAAATGAAAAATGAATCCACCTGTTCATATGAGAAAATAAATCTTTATTCATATCATTTTACGATGTAGTTATTTCTTTAGAAAGCTTTGCTTTTGCATTTAATTCACCTTTTAGTGTGACTTCAGGTTTGACTCTTCTGGCATAGTGCATACGATACACAACGTGTCTCAGGAGTACACACATAACATCTGATTCTGATATATGGTTTATATGTTGATTGAGGGGTTATAGATTGAACAAAACAGTTTCACATGGTAGAAGTCATAGCTCAGTCAGAGCCAGTCACACAAGCACATACAAAAACATGTGTGGGAAATAAGCGTAGTCAAGTTATAAAACGTATTGTCAGAAAAGTACAAAAGATAAAAACCGATGGACCTATTCTGAAACAAAAAAAATAATCATCCTGTTGGACCTGTCTGCTGCATTCGACACGGTGAACCATCAGATCCTCCTTCGCACTCTCCAAGAACTTGGAGTTTCAGGCTCTGCACTTTCCCTCCTCACCTCATACCTCAAAGATCGTACCTACTGTACAGGGTAACTTGGAGAGGGTCTGAGTCCGACCCTTGTCAATTAACTACAGGGGTCCCTCAGGGCTCTGTTCTTGGTCCCCTCCTCTTCTCCCTGTACACAAACTCGCTCGGATCAGTCATTAGCCCGCATGGTTTTTCATACCACTGCTACGCTGACGACACCCAATTAATTCTGTCCTTTCCCCGCTCAGAGACCCAGGTCGTCGCACGCATCTCTGCTTGTCTTGCTGACATCTCTCAGTGGATGTCCGCTCATCACCTCAAGCTCAACCTTGACAAAACTGAACTGCTTTTCCTTCCGGGAAAAGATTGTCCCACTCTTGACCTGACAATCAACATCGGCACCTCTGTTGTTTCCCTGACTCAGACTGCAAGGAATCTGGGTGTGATCCTAGATAACAACCTGTCCTTCACTGCAAACAATCGCTGCTACAACCCGTTGCTGCAGATACATGCTTTACAACATCAGGAAGATACGTCCCCAGCTGACCCAGAAAGCGACGCAGGTTCTGGTCCAGGCTCTCGTCATCTCACGCCTAGACTACTGCAACTCCCTCCTGGCTGGGCTACCTGCATGTGCCATCCGACCTCTGCAGCTCATCCAGAATGCAGCGGCTCGTCTGGTCTTCAACCTTCCTACATTTTCCCACACCACTCCGCTCCCTTCACTGGCTTCCGGTAACTGCTAGAATCCACTTCAAGACACTGGTACTTGCTTACCATGCTGCGAATGGATCTGGCCCTTCCTACATCCAGGACATGGTTAAACTGTACACCCCAGCACGTGCACTACGCTCTGCATCAGCCAAACGACTCGCTGCACCCTCGCTGCACCCTCACTGCGAGGGTGACCCAAGTTCCCATCAGCAAAAACACGTGGGTTTGCTATCCTGGCTCCAAAATGGTGGAATGAGCTCCCCATTGACATCAGGACAGCAGATAGCTTACACACCTTCCGGCGCAGACTGAAAACTCATCTCTTTCAACTCCACCTCGAGCGATAGAATTACTAACAAAGAACTGCTAACAGAGCACTTATGTACTAATAAAGGACTGGCGTATCTCTAGCCAGTTGAGTAGCACTTGAAATGTTTGGCTCTATGAAACCTGATGTACTTATATGATTCTGTTTTCTTCAAGGTTGTGTCTTCCTAGTCGAATGTACTTATTGTAAGTCGCTTTGGATAAAAGCGTCAGCTAAATGCTATGTAATGTAATGTAATGTAATGATTTATTTATTTTCCTTATCGATTTAAATCTTGATGTTTCACCAGCATTCTTGAAGAAAAATCCCATATTGCGTATTGTAAGACATGTAATGACAAGCAGATCTGTAAGAACACGATTTTCTAGCATTAAAGTAGTACAGAGAAGATTTCTTGCGTTATTTTAGCTTCTAAATGTCCGCCCTTCTTCAAAATAAAGATCTACACAGTGTTGGGGATCTGAATGGTTTAGCTTTTGCATTACCGAGGACTCACCACTAGATGGAGCCACAACAGCAAGATTCACAAGACAAACCAGGAAAGAGCAACGTTTGCAAGGGTGAGTTTTATTCTGTATTGTATGTTATTTCCTTATTGAATATAAAATAGAAACACACTTTATATGTATTACAGCTGTGTTCATTTGGAGTGAGTTGACAGTAAACTGAACTGCAGCCTGATAAAAAAACATCACTTGAGTTTGCCGTTTGTGATCCAAGCAGACATCGTTGTAAATATTAGAGGTCGATCAATAGTGAAACAATCCTCCACTTTAAATCTCAGTTCAATATATTTTTGTCACAAATATGAAATATTAAAGTACAGCACTTATTGTTACTTTACGGTGTCTTTTTAGAAGTGGAAAAAACCGCCTATTGAATTTGCCGGCATCATGCACACAGTCAAAATGGATACCATGATTCAGTTTGTCCATTCAAAGACATGTTCGATTGTCTGTGAGACTCAGAAGATTAATATTTAAAGACTGGGTGACATTTGTACCTAAAATATGGAACACCAGAGGTCATTCTTGTGATCATGAAGAGAACAGACAAATGTAAACAGGAGTAGGTTCTGTGTGTGATTGAAAAACATAATTCTCTACCTGATTTCATATTTTGTACTTATTGATTGATGTCTTAGGATAAGGCCCAGACAATGAATGACGGACGTAAAGCAGTTAAATGTAAATCCTCTTGTCGCAAACTTCTTATGTCTGACTTGTTTCAGTAAATGTATCCGACAGTGCCCATCTAAAAGGATCCTAAATAACAAATTGTGCAAAGTATTTCAGTTCAACAGAGCAGAGGAATTGAAAAGACACACAAGACTTAAATGTGAAGGTGCTGATTTTAATGAAAATATATTTTTGTTTTCAAATACTAGATTGCAAGTAATAAGAAGTTATACAAATACCAGTAAAAGCAAAGCACCTGTAGAAGGCACATTTTCTAAAATATAAAAACATGATTTATGCAAATCCAGACTAAAATCCTCCTATAACACAAACACACACAGATCTAATTGTTCACAGCTATTCATTTCACTGTATTGACCTGTCTTATGGCAACTCCACCTGTCTAGCAGACATACAATATAATAAGCTTTCTATTGAAATCAAACTAATAAACAGGCCGGAGAAAAAGCAGTAACCAGGTCCAAGATATGTTCATTAACATGTCAGGAAAACCTCAGGAGCAGAATCCATATGCCCTCAGGCCGTCTGCTTTAGGAGATCTGCCTGGGTGTCTTGCAGGATTATCGCTTCCTTTCGTGACACTTTGGAGCTTCTCCCAGTTCCCCTGTGGTCAAAATAGAAAATGAAAATATTGATGAATCTGTCTCTGTCTCACTCTTAATGTCTACAATGCCTCCAGTATACTTTACTAAAAATGTATGTTTTGATTTGCAGAGATGTAAAGAAGGAACAGATCCTGTCCCCCCTGATCTTACCTGTCCTCCACATCTTGTATTGTGTCGGGGAGGGGTGAGCCAAGTGTTTCTGGAAGAAATATTGCAGCAATTCCACTGAGGATCGGAGCGCCGCCATAGATCAAACCCGGGAGCCAAGGTAGATAGTCGGCCGTGAGAAGCACCATCGGGGCCACCATGGCTCCCACCCGAGCCATCATGGATACCCAGCCCATGCCATTCTGACTGAGAGGGAGAAAGAACAACAAGATTAGAGGCTGCAATTTCAGGACATTGCTAAATTCACCAGTTAAGGTGTACATGAATTATGTCATTTTCGTTGAATAAAACGCTTGAAAATGAATGCCTATATGAAAGTTCAAAGTTCAAGTGTTTTTTTTAACAGATAAACCTCGTAAATGCAGTCCATATACAGCACTGATAGGGACAAGGGTTTTTAGTAACTATTTAAAGGTGGGGTAGATAAGTTTGAGAAACCGGCTCGAGATACACTTTTTGTTATATTCCATGGAATGCTCTTAACATCCCGATAGCAATGAATATCTGAAGTGCTTTGACAAAAAATCCAGCTTCATCTGTGGAAGCCGTAGTACTGTAAAAAGCACGACCAATCATCTGAGCCGGCCCGGCTAAAGTAACTGGATGGCCTACCTGCCTGTCAGCTTTCCATCTGTGCACAAACTTATCTCGTGCCCTCATTGGTCATGTGCGCGTTCGTGTGTGTTGGAGGAGGGGCTCTGTAAGGAAGTGGCAGATTTTTTCCGGCTGTGTATTTTCAAATTCTAGCGCACTCGAGCTGGTTTCTCCAAAAGTACCTACCCCACCTTTAACTGATTAGAAAAAATATGCATATACTATGTTTGTTTTGTTGGTGACACAGTGTGCAGATGATAAGCAAAGAAACAGGGTGTTTCTCAATGTTGAGGAGGCTTGCTTGGTAGCACATGGTACCTATGTCAACAAAGTCACGTGTGACCTCGCATGACCCTGGAAGGTTCAACGAGTTCAGTCCATGGAATCCTCTCGCAGGAAGACGAGATTCCGAGTGACGAAGAACTCTGGCAGTCATCCAGGATTCACAGAACCGTAGTTACATACGTAACTTTCGTTATATTTCATACTGACCGGCAGTGTTCTGCACTGGATGACTTATTTCAACAGAGTCCCGAAGAAACCTGAGTGGCCACCAGAGGTCGCGTTAACCGAATATTTAGAAAAACTCAGAACAGTGCCACAGTTTCCCCGCAGCGAGGCTCCGGTGTTATGCCGTGTTATGCCCGCCCAAAAGGAAATTATACGGTTTCCAAACCTAACTTTGCCGAACAGATCATTGAAATGTCCATGAGTATTTGCTTTACGCTGTGCGTGCTCCCGCGAGGTGCAGTGGACATGCATAACACGGCGCTAACAGTCCCCTGTTGACAGTTCCAGGGTTCTTACACCTTTTCCAAAGTCAAATTCAAGCACTTTTCAAGCATTTTCAAGGTGCATTTTCCAGCTTTTCAAGCATCTTACAGCTGTTGTAAATTACATATTAATATACACATACTCAAATGATTATTTCCCTACCTCACATTAAATCAGATGTTCCTTATGCTATAAACAACCAAATGTGTGTTTCGTGATAGCCTTCTACACGAGGATACAAAAATTAAAGAAAAGAAAACAAAGTTTAATATTTCAAAATGAGTGACCTGTATGTAGACTGGGCCTCCCGTAAAACGTGGCTGAGCCAATATAAAACTATCAGCCAAATAACTTTTCAATACATTATTGATTACTATTTTTGAGGTACTTTTAGGTTGGAAGTGAACATAAGTCAGAGGTAAATGGTGTACTTTTCCTCCACTACATGTATTTAATACCTTTAGTTACTTTACAGATCTGGATGAATGGTGTGAAATATAATCAAGTGTTGAATCAGACTTTAGTTCCACCTGGAGTAAATCCACCAGCTACCCTGCAGAATACAAAGTCATTCAGACTAGCTGCACCTTCACCAGCTCTGAGAACACTTTCATGATCAATCATTATAAAACATTTCATATATATTATTCTGAAATGGACCAATCTGCACAATGACTACTTTTACTGTCTTTAACTATATTTTGATGAGAATACTTTTCTACTTTCACTTGAGGAACATTTTGAATGCAGGACTTTTACTGTAACAGAGTATTCCTACACTCTTGTACTTATAACTTCACTACAAGATCTACTTGTACTTATTCCACCTCTAGTAGCATATTAGTCTGAATTGTAGCCACAAAATCACGCAGAGCTGCATAAAAATAGACTCACAATGGTAACAAGTGGAAAATAATATTTACACATGTGTACAATGATTTTAGGTAATTTTGACTACTCGAGACACCTGACTTATACATCTTCAAAGGAAGACTGTGTTCATTCTACAATTACATGGCATTAAAGCAAAATGTAGTTTTACTTGTATAATACTTCAATTGTATATATAAGACAGTTTGTTTTCATCTGTTTTCAAATAAACAAAGTATTGGCTTTCAGAATATTAAACTTGTTTCGGCAAATTCAGATGATAAATACAACTTTGAAGCTTGTAACGGCATAATTACAAGCAGAGAACGGACTAATGTAACGTCACAGCAAGCATAACAACAGCCGGTGTTTCTTGTGAGTGTTTCCCCGGTACACAAACGCAAAAATACACACACACACACTCGCGAGCTTCCCCCAGACCAGTAATACAAACGAAAATGTGTCTTCGGGTCAATGTGACTGATTTCGATAGAGCAAGTCCCATTTGGTTTAGGTACGAAACATACTACCAGTAGAAATACATTGCTTTCAAAATCGCTCTGTGTCGAATCAATAGATTATATTTCATGACTATAACACGAAAAGCCGTGAGAGCTTCATCCTCTGAACACCACAGGATGGCGACTGTAACGCACATAACATAGGTACGCTCCTCTGAAATGATTGTCCCCTGCAATTATTATTATCCCTCAATCGAGTTCGCTATTCAGCTCGCTAACGTTAGCTTAAACAAACGTAACATGCAACGTTAGCCTAATCTAAAATGCTCTACTACGGCGTACCTTTCATGTGGCTCGTCAGCGCAGACTCTCGCATCGTTATGTTGCAAACTTTGCAGGAGGCTACTCGTGGGCTTGACCATGGCTTGTATTTGTCTTCTGCTAGCCAACGCTCGTTGATACTGCAACCTCCTGGCACACAGGCCCAATCCCAAACCACTCCCTCGACCCTCCCCCTCCGTGACGGAGTGAACTCCGTCTGTAGGCACACTCACAGCTGAATGAAGTTCCCTCCATTAAGGGTTAAGGGTATAAATACAGCGGCAAGCTTTGGGACGGCCTCCCCTCTCTCCGCAGGAGACGGACGTCATGGTGTCCAACCCACATCTGTCGGCTGCATTTACCTGCGTTGCTATCCGTCGCCTGTTAGCGGGTGCAATGGCAAGATCCAACAGAAGGCGCAGAAGGTTGAGGCTCATTTTAGCGATGTGCCAGTGGCAGGTAAACATTTCAATATTGCCAATACAACAATTATCTTCACTTTATTTCTTATATTCTTATATGAACTTTGTATGTGTAATACAAATAGATATTTAGATATATTGTGATATACATTCATTTAGTCTTTCCTTATAAGCTATACGTGTATATCTGTATAGTGTCTGTAGAATTCCAACACAGAGAAATGTTGTCAGTAGTTTATAGAATAAAAAAGGAAAGGTTAATTTGACTTGCTCTCAGAATTGTTTACAGAGCTGTGTGTGTGTGTGTGTGTGTGTGTGTGTGTGTGTGTGTGTGTGTGTGTGTGTGTGTGTGTGTGTGTGTGTGTGTGTGTGTGTGTGTGTGTGTGTGTGTGTGTGTGTGTGTGTGTGTGTGTGTGTGTGTGTGTGTGTGTGTGTGTGTGTGTGTGTGTGTGTGTGTGTGTGGTTATTGAACAATACTGTGTCCTGTGTTTGTCTTTTACAGGGGGGCAAAGGTCTTTACATGCAGCTCAATGCTACTGCCCCAATTCTCACCGTGTATGCCAACCCTGAAGCCTGTCTAAAGAAGGACTTTAGAGTTAAGCGATCTAGTGTGGTGTATTTGGTGCATATGCTTTCCTCCCCAAAGGACCACGGATGGGGACAAGACATCGAGGTGCTTGTTCTCCTCTACAGCTTGGCCCATGGACTATCGCTCTCTGTGGTGGGTTCAGCATTCGGGATTCCCAAATCGACGGTCCACAGGATCATCAAACACGTCACCAGATAAATGCCAACCTGAGGACCCTCATTTCCCTGCCAACCGCAGATGAGCTGCCAGAGATTGCAGATGGCTTCTGTCAGCTTGCAAAGAGTCCTGCATTTCACCGTGCTGCTGGTGTGATTGATGGATGCCATATTCACATCAAACCTCCAGGAAACGAGTACCACAAGGAGTACATCAATTACAAGCTGTTTCCTTCCATCCAGATGCAGGCCATCTGTGACTCAACTGGGAGATTCCTGGATGTCTTCATCGGCTATCCAGGCTCCGTTCATGATGCCAGAGCAGAGTCCTGCACGGGTCTGATTTTCAAGACCCGCTCCCGCCCCGCACCCGCGACGTGCAATACCGAACCCGCCCCGCTACCCGCACATATTGCCAATTAGTTCCGCAACCCGACCCGACCCGTCGGCACAAGATCCGCGACCCGACCCGAACCCGCATAGCCTATATATGAGCAGTGAAAACGTGAAATTATTAACACACGCAGTTGCATATTTGTCTCAAAAAGCGTGGGATGTTGGTTATTTTCTCCATCTAGGAACCAAAAGCCTCCCAGACGCTGGGTTTCGCTCTTGAGGAAGTGTTATTGAAAATGCTGTATTCTCCGCTAGAGAGCTTCACCTCAGCCATTTCGAATGTGGCGCGCACAGCAGCAAATTGATGCGCTGCAGAGGTTATGATTATGCACGGTCCCGCGGGGGAGAGGTCTGAGGATTTAAACATTAAACTAAATTATTTCAATATATTTACTATGCAACACCCGCGACCCGACCCGCATCATCTTTGTTTTACCCAGAACCGAACCCGGAAAAAAGCGTTTGGAAAAATACCACCCGCGAATCACCTTTTTTGCGGGTCACCTGTCGGGTACCCGCGGGTACCCGACCCGATGCAGGACTCTGTGCCAGAGTACTGCGAAACAGCCCCATCTTCTGCCAGGCACTGTTTCCCCCAGCTGGTTGGTTCCTCCTTGGGGACGGTGGTTATCCCTGCCTGGAAAAAACAGTGCTTACTCACACCCTACAAGGTCCCTCAAGGCCAGGTGCAGGCCAGATTCAACAGGCATCATGCCAGGGCTCGGTCTGTGGTGGAAAGAGCATTTGGAAGGATGAAGGCTCGCTGGAGGGCCACCCTTTTCAAAGCGCTGGAGGTCAGTCCAAGCTTTGCCCCTGACATCATTGCATGTTGTGCATTTCTGCACAATCTGTGCATAGACATGAACGATGTCCTTGAGGATGCTGAAGCCTTCCCCCCTGAAGATGGGGACCAGAGTCCTCCCCCTGCCGCAGCATGTGGACAGGAAAGTCCTGGACACCACCTAAGGAACAGGATTGCTGCACAACTCTCTGCTCCTGTCCAAATGGCACCACACCTGAGAGAGCACGATTACATCTAATGAACTTTGTTTTTTTGTGTTTTTTTTTGGCAAAACGTGGTTGTCTGTTCAATCAATCAATCAATCAATGTTTATTTATATAGCCCAATATCACAAATGTTACATTTGTCTCAGTGGTCTTCACAGTGTGTACAGAATATCAGTATGACAATACGACACCCTCTGTCCTTAGACCCTCACATCGCACAAGGAAAAACTTCCAAAGAAAACCCAGTTTAAAGGGAAAAATGGGAGAAACCTCAGGGAGAGCAACAGAGGAGGGATCCCTCTCCCAGGACGGACAGACGTGCAATAGATGCCGTGTGTAAATTGAAAAGATAATACATTTGCAACATAGGTAGTCCAAATGTTTGGAAATGCATGTGTGTATAATAGGAAGATGAATCCACGAGGATATCCATCCAGGACCTATGATCCAGGACCACAGCCACGACTCAAGATCCAGCGCTCGCGATCCAGGACACAGGACCGCAGGATCATCCATGACTCCGGATCCCAGCGTATATAGACACCAAAAAGAAAGACATTTGGGGAAGCTGGGTTAATCGGAACATGAGTGTACACGGGTATAGACAGAGAGAAGGAAGAAGTAAGATGTCCCCCGACAAACTAAGCCTATATCAGCAAAACTAGGGGCTGAATCTAATCAGCCCTAACTATAAGCTTTATCAAAAAGGAAGGTCTTAAGCGCACTCTTAAAAACGGATAGGGTGTCTGCCGCCCGAACACAAACTGGAAGCTGATTCCACAAATGTGGAGCTTGATAAGAAAAGGCTCTGGCTCCCATTGTACTTTTAAAGATTCTAGGAACAACCAACAACCCTGCATTCTTGGAACGCAATGCCCTAGTAGGACAGTAGGGTATAATGAGTTCTTTAAGGTAAGATGGCGCCTGCCCATTAAGGGCTTTGTAGGCGAGAAGAAGAATTTTAAATTCTATCCTGTGTTCTATAGGGAGCCAGTGTAAGGCAGCCAGAATAGGAGTAATGTGGTCCCTTTTCCTAACTCTGGTTAGTACACGAGCCGCAGCATTTTGAATCAGCTGAAGCGACTTGATTGACTTCTTAGTACTCCCTGATAATAGAGAGTTACAATAATCCAGCCTAGAAGTAACAAATGCATGGACTAGTTTCTCTGCATCGTTTTGAGGCAAGATATGCCTGATTTTTGCAATGTTACGTAGATGGAAGTAGGCGGTCCTTGAAATTGATTTTATGTGGGCGTTAAAGGATAAATCCTGATCAAATATAACACCAAGATTCCTTACAGTCTCACTGGAGGCCAAATTAATGCCATCCATAGTTAGTATGTCTTTAGATAATTTGTTTCGTAGATTCTTCGGGCCAAGTACAATAACTTCAGTTTTGGTCGTGTTTAACATCAAAAAGTTTAAGGTCATCCACGTTTTTAAGTCCTTAAGGCAGTCTTGAATTTTATTTAGATGATTAATTTCATCAGGCTTGATTGATAAATATAGTTGAGTATCATCCGCATAACAATGAAAGTTTACAGAATGATTCCTTATAATATTGCCTAACGGAAGCATATATAATGTGAACAAAATAGGTCCGAGCACTGAGCCCTGTGGCACTCCATGGCTAACTTTGGTTTGCGTGGAAGATTCATCGTTAACACGTACAAACTGAGAGCGTTCAGATAGATAGGACCTAAACCAGCCTAAAGCAGTTCCCTGTATGCCAACTAAGTGCTCTAGTCTTTGCAATAGGATATCATGGTCGATAGTATCAAATGCAGCACTAAGATCGAGCAAAACAAGAATAGAGACAAGTCCCTTGTCTGAGGCTATTAGAATATCATTTGTGACTTTAACCAGAGCTGTCTCTGTGCTATGATGTGTTCTAAAGCCAGACTGAAAATCTTCAAATAAATCATTGTTTTTTAAGTAATCACACAACTGTTTTGCGACCGCTTTCTCAAGAATTTTTGAGAGGAACGGAAGATTAGAAATAGGTCTATAGTTGGCTAAAACCTCTGGATCGAGGTTGTGCTTTTTAAGAAGCGGTTGTATCACTGCTACTTTGAATGATTGTGGAACATAGCCTGATAATAAAGACATATTCATAATATTTAATAAAGAAGTGCTAATTAATGGAAAAACTTCCTTCAACAGCTTAGTTGGAATTGGGTCTAACATGCACGTGGATGGTTTAGAAGAGAGAATCATTGAATGTAATTGTTCAAGGTTAATGGCTGAAAAGCATTCTAGTTTACTATCTAGTGTAATATTAGAACTTACGATTCCGGGAGCTGTTGATAACACTATACTGGTCAAAGGCAAGAGGTCATTAATTTTGTTTCTAAGAGTAACAATTTTATCGTTAAAAAAGCACATAAAATCATTACTACTGAGTGCTATGGGAATAGAAGGCTCAATCGAGCTGTGGCTCTCTGTCAGCCTGGCTACAGTGCTGAAAAGAAATCTTGCATTATTCTTATTCTCATCTATTAATGAAGAGTAGTAGGCTGCTCTCGCTTTACGCAGTGCTTTCTTATATTCATTGAGAGTAATATGCCAAATTAAACGAGATTCTTCAAGTTTAGTGGAACGCCATATCCTTTCAAGTTGTCTAGACTTTTGCTTTATTTTGCGGGTTTCGGCATTATGCCATGGAGCTAATCTATGTTGTTTTATTTTCTTCTTTTTCAAAGGAGCAACAGAGTCTAATTTTATTCGCAGCGCATCTATAGCACTATCAACAACATGATCAATTTGGGGTGGTGTACATTTTGTATAAGTTTCCTCCCCTACATGCAGACATGCTATCGAGTTAAGTATTGGTTGAATCTCTTCCTTAAATGTGGCTATAGCACTAACAGATAGGTTTCTGCTGCAAGAGCTTTTGACTAATGCTTTGTAGTCTAGTAACAGTACTTCAAAAGTTACTAAGAAATGGTCGGATAAAGCAGGATTATGCGGTTCGACTAATAGTTGCTCAATTTCAATACCATAAGTCAGAACAAGGTCGAGAGTGTTAACTTGTGTTTTTGAAATGATGTGCACACATACCTGATTTAATTTTGTTTGTTTTAGTGAGCTCCACTTCTCACTTTAGAGAAAAGAGGTGAAATAAAATAAACCTGTGCACCGTTGATTTCAAACTTGGTTTTCCTGAATTGTCTTTCTGCATAATCCCAAATTGGAGACAAATGTCCTTACCTCTTGGATCATTCAATCACGAGCACAGAGCAAAGGTTCAGAAAATGAACACAGGTCTTCTAATACAATCACTTTTGTTTTTTGAGTGAAACTCTGCAAATGGTTTGACATGAGCAATTAAGACCGTAAATGGCATGTATATTTTAATGCCTTATACCTATGAAGCGCACACACATATCTTGATTTAAGATGCTGATATTCAGGGTTAATCTTCAGACTTTGGAAAAAACACTTTAGTTCCGTGCACACCATTACTTTGTGCACAACTTTTCCTTCTACATTATGAAACCCACACAGAACAATGTAGCCATCTAACAATCAAGCAAACGCAATGTCACCTTCATCACCCGTCTACCTGTATTTACTATATCCCATACAATATTGAAGACATGAAGGACAGTACGTTAAATTAGGTTTATTGTCTTCCAAATAAATAATACAAGCGAACAAAAACAAGTCTTTAAAGTAACATCAATAATCAACATAGAAATGGCCAATGGTGGGGGGGGAGAAATAAATCACATTTTGTCGACCATTTTTTCGAACAGGGTTAGAAATGTATCTGAGTGCTGCATTATTTCTCTGTGGCGTTCGTCCTCTTTTTCTGCCTCGCGTTCTAGGCACTCCAGCACTCCCATAGCACCTTTTCTTTTTTTTGGGGGGGGCTGCTGGGTGGTTCCAGCCTCAGACAGTGATGAGGGTGGTGAGGGGTCTGGATCATCAGCCACATTTGGGGGGGGAAGGAAGAGGAGCAGGAAGCAGCCTCCGGATCAAAGAGGATTGTGGGGTTTGCCAAGGCTGAGGCAACAAGGACAGAAGGACTAATTGAAGGCCTTGCACCTATGGCCTCATCCATGGCCATGAAGAAGGGCCATGTTGCAGGGGTTTCTTCCCCCTGATCAGTCCCTGTTCCAGTCCTTGGCCTTTTAAGTTCCTATTGCAAACAAATGCATGTTAGAAATATTTGTTCAGCTTTTTCAAAAACAAACATGTTTTACAATAACAATACACCATTTACCTTGTATTTCTTTTTTAGGTTCTCTCATTTCTTGGAGGCCTGTTTGTGAGACACATGTTGCCCAAGGTCCAGTTCCTTAATGATTGACCTGTTATCATAGAATATTTAAACAATATATATTGGTGTTAAGGCAATGACCCACAGTGCACATTCATTACTTTCATTGCACAAAATATGAATTGAGTATATAACTCACTCCCATGCTTCTTTTGCAGCATTGCGTTTTTTGCAGAACAGGTCATCCTTTTACATTCTTAAAGCAATAAGTGCCTTGGTTTTTACCACAGTCCCTGAAATTACAAATCACACTTAAGTTTAAACCGATTTCGTAAGTGAATGGATACATGAATTGACACATGTGTTGTTAGTTTGATTCCGATTTAGATTTGTACATCTTCAAAATTAAAATCTAATGTAATCTTGGCAAATTAACACGTGTAGATTTATAAATACATGTTTTAGTTAAGGCAACGTATTATTTATCCTTTAAAAAAATAACCACATGGAACTCACATTTGTATGACGTTGTTTCCTCCATGCCCGAAAAACGGTTGCACACCTGTGGAGTGAGATTATCAAGCCTGCATCCATGCAAACTCGCTGTCGGAGGCTTTTATAACCCACTACGCCTCCGCCCTGATTGCTTTGGACCAGCCCTTAATATGGCGGACCCTCCGCGTGAACGCGCAAACGGAGGGGTAGGGTGTAGGGGTAGGGTGTAGGGGGCGGTTTGGGAATGGGCCACAGTCATCTATCACTCTCATCAGAATGTTACGAATGGGTGAAGCAGGTAGGACTCAAATGCAGAATAACGAAAAGCGAGCTTTATTAAATAAATTAAAGCTGTGGCAAAACAAGGCAGAATCCAAAATATCCAACACCAACGAGCAGCACAAGGAACACCGACCGTGGAATGACATGGAGGGGAAACAGACAGAAAGCAGACAGGCAGGAAACGGGGGTGAACACTTTACACAATAAAACCAACCTGATCTCACCAGAATGCGTGACTCCACCACGACTCCTTAACACCACAATGCGTGGTGGAGTCACGAACTTTGTTACATTTGCGTGTCGGCACCACGCAAACAACCCCAATGTAAAGTGAATGAGGCTCCTTTGTCGTGGTGCACACACGCATTTCTACAACGTGCATTGTGTGTAATGCAACTGTTATTTTTATTAAATTAGTTAGTTTTTAAGGAAGGCCAGAGCTTCAGCTGTGTCAACTAGATTGTTCCCTTCAGTTAACGTCATTTAAAAGATAATGATCATGTCCCCTGTATTGTATTACGAGCGTCCATTCCCATTGGATAACGGAGAATTTTACACCCGGAAGTAAGTAGCCTATTCTCCTTACTGTCGATTCATTTACAGTGATATCTGCACTACTCATCGACTAAAAAACACCAATTTGTTAATTACACAACATTGATTGGTTTGAATTGTGTACAATGCTTTTGTATTTTCCCCCTTCGATTCGGAGAAACAAATATATTTTCGGAGTTTTTGGACGGCAGAAGACACTACACTACCCAGAATCCTCAGCTATCGTTTGGGACTACACCATGTGCTTAGCTTGACAAACCCCGTGATCAGTCCTCAACCTCTGTGATTGGATGCGCGACGTTTACACAGAGCGTCAAAAAGGACTTTGAAATGGAATGAAACCCATCTACGGCACACTATTCAAAACAGGAATCGAACGTGTCCTACCCCCCTCCCCCCCTTAGGTCACAGGCTCCTCCAACAGTGCTACGCAATAAAACAGATGCACAGAAAAAATAGTGAAATAGTGCAATAAGAGTCTATATACAAGTGATTGGAATATGATATATTAGATAAATAATTTCTAAGTAGCAGCCAGATGAATGTTATTTCTAAGTTCAGGTGTTTAATAGTCTTCTGGCCTGTGGGATGAAGCTGTCTCTGTGTCTGGTGGTTTTAGTCCGAATGCTGTGGTACCGCCTGCCAGACTGCAGCAGACAGAACCGTTTGTGGTTAGAAATGGTCGGATAAAGCAGGATTATGCGGTTCGACTAATAGTTGCTCAATTTCAATACCATAAGTCAGAACAAGGTCGAGAGTGTTAACTTGTGTTTTTGAAATGATGTGCACACATACCTGATTTAATTTTGTTTGTTTTAGTGAGCTCCACTTCTCACTTTAGAGAAAAGAGGTGAAATAAAATAAACCTGTGCACCGTTGATTTCAAACTTGGTTTTCCTGAATTGTCTTTCTGCATAATCCCAAATTGGAGACAAATGTCCTTACCTCTTGGATCATTCAATCACGAGCACAGAGCAAAGGTTCAGAAAATGAACACAGGTCTTCTAATACAATCACTTTTGTTTTTTGAGTGAAACTCTGCAAATGGTTTGACATGAGCAATTAAGACCGTAAATGGCATGTATATTTTAATGCCTTATACCTATGAAGCGCACACACATATCTTGATTTAAGATGCTGATATTCAGGGTTAATCTTCAGACTTTGGAAAAAACACTTTAGTTCCGTGCACACCATTACTTTGTGCACAACTTTTCCTTCTACATTATGAAACCCACACAGAACAATGTAGCCATCTAACAATCAAGCAAACGCAATGTCACCTTCATCACCCGTCTACCTGTATTTACTATATCCCATACAATATTGAAGACATGAAGGACAGTACGTTAAATTAGGTTTATTGTCTTCCAAATAAATAATACAAGCGAACAAAAACAAGTCTTTAAAGTAACATCAATAATCAACATAGAAATGGCCAATGGTGGGGGGGGAGAAATAAATCACATTTTGTCGACCATTTTTTCGAACAGGGTTAGAAATGTATCTGAGTGCTGCATTATTTCTCTGTGGCGTTCGTCCTCTTTTTCTGCCTCGCGTTCTAGGCACTCCAGCACTCCCATAGCACCTTTTCTTTTTTTTGGGGGGGGCTGCTGGGTGGTTCCAGCCTCAGACAGTGATGAGGGTGGTGAGGGGTCTGGATCATCAGCCACATTTGGGGGGGGAAGGAAGAGGAGCAGGAAGCAGCCTCCGGATCAAAGAGGATTGTGGGGTTTGCCAAGGCTGAGGCAACAAGGACAGAAGGACTAATTGAAGGCCTTGCACCTATGGCCTCATCCATGGCCATGAAGAAGGGCCATGTTGCAGGGGTTTCTTCCCCCTGATCAGTCCCTGTTCCAGTCCTTGGCCTTTTAAGTTCCTATTGCAAACAAATGCATGTTAGAAATATTTGTTCAGCTTTTTCAAAAACAAACATGTTTTACAATAACAATACACCATTTACCTTGTATTTCTTTTTTAGGTTCTCTCATTTCTTGGAGGCCTGTTTGTGAGACACATGTTGCCCAAGGTCCAGTTCCTTAATGATTGACCTGTTATCATAGAATATTTAAACAATATATATTGGTGTTAAGGCAATGACCCACAGTGCACATTCATTACTTTCATTGCACAAAATATGAATTGAGTATATAACTCACTCCCATGCTTCTTTTGCAGCATTGCGTTTTTTGCAGAACAGGTCATCCTTTTACATTCTTAAAGCAATAAGTGCCTTGGTTTTTACCACAGTCCCTGAAATTACAAATCACACTTAAGTTTAAACCGATTTCGTAAGTGAATGGATACATGAATTGACACATGTGTTGTTAGTTTGATTCCGATTTAGATTTGTACATCTTCAAAATTAAAATCTAATGTAATCTTGGCAAATTAACACGTGTAGATTTATAAATACATGTTTAGTTAAGGCAACGTATTATTTATCCTTTAAAAAAATAACCACATGGAACTCACATTTGTATGACGTTGTTTCCTCCATGCCCGAAAAACGGTTGCACACCTGTGGAGTGAGATTATCAAGCCTGCATCCATGCAAACTCGCTGTCGGAGGCTTTTATAACCCACTACGCCTCCGCCCTGATTGCTTTGGACCAGCCCTTAATATGGCGGACCCTCCGCGTGAACGCGCAAACGGAGGGGTAGGGTGTAGGGGTAGGGTGTAGGGGGCGGTTTGGGAATGGGCCACAGTCATCTATCACTCTCATCAGAATGTTACGAATGGGTGAAGCAGGTAGGACTCAAATGCAGAATAACGAAAAGCGAGCTTTATTAAATAAATTAAAGCTGTGGCAAAACAAGGCAGAATCCAAAATATCCAACACCAACGAGCAGCACAAGGAACACCGACCGTGGAATGACATGGAGGGGAAACAGACAGAAAGCAGACAGGCAGGAAACGGGGGTGAACACTTTACACAATAAAACCAACCTGATCTCACCAGAATGCGTGACTCCACCACGACTCCTTAACACCACAATGCGTGGTGGAGTCACGAACTTTGTTACATTTGCGTGTCGGCACCACGCAAACAACCCCAATGTAAAGTGAATGAGGCTCCTTTGTCGTGGTGCACACACGCATTTCTACAACGTGCATTGTGTGTAATGCAACTGTTATTTTTATTAAATTAGTTAGTTTTTAAGGAAGGCCAGAGCTTCAGCTGTGTCAACTAGATTGTTCCCTTCAGTTAACGTCATTTAAAAGATAATGATCATGTCCCCTGTATTGTATTACGAGCGTCCATTCCCATTGGATAACGGAGAATTTTACACCCGGAAGTAAGTAGCCTATTCTCCTTACTGTCGATTCATTTACAGTGATATCTGCACTACTCATCGACTAAAAAACACCAATTTGTTAATTACACAACATTGATTGGTTTGAATTGTGTACAATGCTTTTGTATTTTCCCCCTTCGATTCGGAGAAACAAATATATTTTCGGAGTTTTTGGACGGCAGAAGACACTACACTACCCAGAATCCTCAGCTATCGTTTGGGACTACACCATGTGCTTAGCTTGACAAACCCCGTGATCAGTCCTCAACCTCTGTGATTGGATGCGCGACGTTTACACAGAGCGTCAAAAAGGACTTTGAAATGGAATGAAACCCATCTACGGCACACTATTCAAAACAGGAATCGAACGTGTCCTACCCCCCTCCCCCCCTTAGGTCACAGGCTCCTCCAACAGTGCTACGCAATAAAACAGATGCACAGAAAAAATAGTGAAATAGTGCAATAAGAGTCTATATACAAGTGATTGGAATATGATATATTAGATAAATAATTTCTAAGTAGCAGCCAGATGAATGTTATTTCTAAGTTCAGGTGTTTAATAGTCTTCTGGCCTGTGGGATGAAGCTGTCTCTGTGTCTGGTGGTTTTAGTCCGAATGCTGTGGTACCGCCTGCCAGACTGCAGCAGACAGAACCGTTTGTGGCTGGGGTGATGGTGGTCTTTTATAATCCTGAGGGCTTTCTTTAAGGTTAACCTGGTATTTTTAATCCACTACATTTATTTGAGTTACTTTACAGATTTGGATTAATGATGTGAAATATAAACAACCCTTAAATCAGACTTTAGTTACACCTGAATGAAATTCAGTGAAGGTGATTGTCAAGTGCCAACAATCAGGTGAGATATTTGATAGTTGGTTGCTTGAGAAGACTAAATATTTATCTGCAGATCCGTTTAAAGCATATTCATTACTCGTTATTCTCTAATAGTTCATTAAAGACTGTATATAATTGCTATTTTGCACATCCCTTTCAAGATTTCAAGATTTTCTAAGGTTTATTGACATATCATATACACAACAGTGTAGTTATGCAATGAATGAACAACTTGGGTCACAGGTTCATCAACAGTGCATTACAAGACATCTATCAATGTGTGTATACTTCCACCATTACACTGTCGTATTCTGCACATTTCTTTAAATAAAGCCTTATTAGTTAGCACATCCTCCTATCAGGCACTAAACTGTTTTACTCTAGATATCATTTGAGTATCTTCTTGATATTTTCTATTCTATATTTATATAATTGACCTTCTACTTTCCCACTATTTTGTATGTACTCTTAATATTTGAATGTTTTCAGAAAATATAACACATTCAAAAGTGCGTTACAAAAATGAAAGACATTAAGAAAAAGGCATTTTAAACAGTCATTAAAAAGCAACACAATCTTCCTGCATTGCAATTACTCTAAACGTGCAATAACGTGCTTTAACCAGTAGGTGGTTTGGGTTAAAAGGCTGTCAAGTTTACAGTGTTAACAAAATAAAATATACTGCTGTTTCCGGTTTAGTTTACGACGAATATTATTTTGTTATTGTTTTGATATTTGTAACACAAAAGCGATGGAAAAAACCCATAGCAACCAAAAAAAGATGGTCTTAACATGACCCAGTCGTCTAGTAGTTAATAAAAAACAATAATATCAAAACAAAATATTACTACTAACTTTATTGTGAAATTAAAACAGAACGGTAAAAGAATAGTTTCCGGTGTATTCTGATGCCCGATCTTTGTAGATAAATAAAGAACTAAGACAGATGTGTAATATTTAATGCAGCCAAACCATTTATTACAATGCATTCATGTGATGACTATCAAAGAGTAAAGCAAGCACTTCTGAATAAAGTATGATTTTCTCTTTTACGAAACGTTTTTTTTTCATATGGAATGCAGTTGGAGGTCAACCAATCAAAGAACTTGAGGACTGATCACGGGGTTCATGGTGTAGTCCCAAACGATAGCTGAGGATTCTGGGTAGTGTAGTGTCTTCTGCCGTCCAAAAACTCCGAAAAAATATTTGTTTCTCCGAATCGAAGGGGGGAAAATACAAAAGCATTGCACACAATTCAAACCAATCAATGTTGTGTAATTAACAAGGACAATTTGGTGTTTTTTTAGTCGATGAGTAGTGCAGATATCACTGTAAAATCAATCGACAGTAAGGAGAATAGGCTACTTACTTCCGGGTGTAAAATTCTCCGTTATCCAATGGGAATGGACGCTCGTAATACAAGACATGATCATTATCTTTTAAATAACGTTAACTAAAGGGAACAATCTAGTTGACACAGCTGAAGCTCTGGCCTTCCTTAAAAACAAACTAATTTAATAAAATTAACAGTTGCATTACACACAATGCACGTTGTAGAAATGCGTGTGTGCACCACGACAAAGGAGCCTCATTCACTTTACATTGGGGTTGTTTGCGTGGTGCCGACACGCAAATGTAACAAAGTTCGTGACTCCACCACTCATTGTGGTGTTAAGGAGTCGTGGTGGAGTCACGCATTCTGGTGAGATCAGGTTGAATAAAACCCAAAGACAAGAAAAACACCAACACAGACAAAACTACAAACGTGACATAACATGAGAATCGTGATAGAATCGTGACACAGAATGCCCAGGTCACACGTAACACAAACACTTCAGGTCGCGCGCATAGCGCGGGAAGGCCGCAGCGGAGCCGTTTTATGTAGAAGCGAAGCAATTCTTTTCTTTTAATCTAAAAAGCGAACTATTCAGTCAGACTGCAATTTATTGTAAAAGTAAAGCATTTACATTTTCAAGCACTTTATCTCAATTTCAAGCACCATTCCCAAAATTCAAGCACTTTTCCCAACCTTGAAAACACCACGTCAAATTTCAAGCATTTTCAAGGATTTCAAGCACCCGTATGAACCCTGCAGTTCACGAGCGTGCTCTCCCCACCCCCCCTCCCAGCAGAGTTGTGTACAGGCCGACCGACGGGTAATAATGGATTTTGACGGAAATGTTACGAGCGAAAAAGTCTAGCGCAACCTCTGGTACCCACCATATAGGAAGGCGAAGTCCCGCCCTTCTACTTCCGCCCCATGGGACCTTATTTCGGAAAAATTATGTATTGAAGTCAATGGAAAGTGTGGAAATTGATGTGAAATATTGTAACGAAGAAGTGAGGCAGCATATTTTTGGTATGTTCATTTAATGTCACCCATCTATAGGAGGTGTATTACATCATGTCATCTCTAATATATGTGTGGGTTTATACATTCCTGTGTGTTTAATAGTTGAAGGAACAAAAAGTACATTTTTCCTCTACCATATAGAGAGGTTTTTTATAGATTCCTGAAACAATGTTCCCTTTTTCTTAAAAGTACCTTGTACTTGACTTGTACCTGTTTATCAAAAGGGTGTTTTTAGGCTATTTTTGAAGAAGGAAGATGCAGAATTAATTTTGAGTTCTGTTTTGAGTTAAAAGAGGTCCCTTTGAGTTTCTCTGGTAATTATCAATAGTAGCAGTTAAGTGAATACTGTTCAAACAATACCTGTGTTTGTGTTTATATTGATTTCTCTGTTTTATCCTTTCATAAATGTGAGGACTAAAATGGCTATAACAAAGGGCTGTTTAGAGTAAACAGGGTTTTATTGCCCTATGGGGGAGGTGTATGTATGCAGGACATGGTGCTAGGTGGGGGGAAGAGTATATTCTGCTTAGATCTCTAGCATGTCATGTTTCAGGGAAGTCTACATATCTTGAATAGTATATGTGTGGGTTTAATTACTTTGTATTATGTGTAACCAGAAGTTGGAGATATGAGAGATGAACTATTTGTGTTATCTTAAATATCCTTTAAGACACATCTGAGGTCTCTGGAATGTGGGGGGGGGGGGGGGGGGGGGGGGGGGGGTGTGTGTGTGGGAGAGTAAACTCCACCCCTTCTTGTTTCTGTTGGTATGAAAGCCTATTCAGCTTGTTGTTCGTCCTCTCTTCTCGCGTCGCCCGGACCGGAAGGTCGTGGCAGCCCGTGAACAAGGCCAGGAGTAGGCATACTCCTGACATTACGCATATGATATGGCTTTGTATGGTAATGTATTATATTGTATTGCATTATTACCTTTTATGATTAAAACAGATTTTTGTTTAACCCTCGTCCTGGTTGTTTTGAGTATTCCTTCTTTTAAAGCAAGCTCATAGGAACGGCGCGGAGAAAGTGCTACCTACTCCTTCAGAAGAGAAAGATTATCTTTCGATCCCGTTTGAATTGTGCCACGAATTACACATATGATGTTTGTCAATCTTAAAAAAAATGTCCATGTCAAAAAAGTCACAGTTTGTCGGAAAACTGTTTGAAATATAAGACTATGAAAAATACGCAACTAGAAAGACTACAAATCCCAGAGTCGCCTGAGTGATATCATTAACGTTACACATTACACTCGTGTTTACTCACCGAAACCTTGTAAAGCCGGTCCCGCATGCTGGCTCTTACGGAACCGACTAACTCCCCTTTTTCGTATGTACAGCTCTCAACATGCCCAGACTTGTAGTGATTTTCACCTAGTGGGACTTCACCTCTCTATAGGGATGGACTAGGTGGACTCTGCAGGAGGACCACACCCAATGGGTGAGGGGCGGGCAACATTCACTCTGTAGTATCTGGTGAATTGTGCTCTGGGATGCCCATGTGTCTGCGGGGCAGCTGTCAGCTTGCCCAAGAGGCGGAGAGCAGGGCGGGAGCGGGTCTTGAAAATCAGAGCCTTGCAGGACTCTGGTTCAGACAAACTCTTCTCGAAGTTCACCCTGAGGCCTAGCCGGGCGACGTGAGAGGAGAAGGAGAGCCATGTCCTGGGTCGACTGCAACCAGGGATGGTGCACAAATCAACCAGTCCGTCTAAGTATGGTAGAATCTTCATGAACCTGAGACTGCAGGGGCAAGAGGGCTGCCGCGACACAACTGGTGAACACCCGTGGGAGAGGGAGTGTCCAAATGGAGCACCCTGAACTGGAAATGACGGCCTCTTGAGGCAAAGCGAAGAAGAAGAAGAAACTGCCTGTTATGAGGCACAATAGGCACATGAAAGTAAGCATCTTTCAAGTCGACGGACGTACCGTCCCCCTGGCCACGGTACGAATAACGTTCTGCTGTGCTCAGCATGTGAAAGGGTAAGATCTTGAGGAAATGTTGAGTCTCCTCAGATCCAGGATTGGGCGAAGTCCACTGCCTTTCATCCTTACCAGAAAGTAGGTAGAGTAGAAGCCTGTGAGATGGGGTCCCACATGCTCGATTGCACTTTGGCAAGGAGGACTGACAGCTCCTGGTTCAGGGCTAATTATTTTTGCCAGGAGCGCATTCTGCTAACTGGGGGATGGAATAGGTAAGGAACCAATTGTTATGCAGTGAGAGGGGAGCGAGGTCACTCTCTTCACTAGCGCAGTAGCAAGGTAGCTTTGAGTGAGGCACTCTGCTAACTGGGAGATGGAACAATACCTGAGCTTGCGTGTAGATAACAATAGCAGTGCTAGCGGCCGGACAAGTTTTAGTCTGGCTGGAGAGCACCCTACTAAGTATTTTTTTTTATTAAATATATATTCTTTCTCAGCGATCGGAAAAAATAAATGCAATGCGGCATCAGCCAATTACTGCTACTTTCCAGCCAAGTTAGCCTGAGCGAGAGCATTCTGCTAACTATTAAAACAGTCACTATAGGGAAACAATATATACACCATGCTTGTGTCTCAATTCAGGGGTTGCATCCTTCGAAGAGTGCATTCGTAGGCCGCACACGTCCCTTCCGCCGAAAGAAGGCTGTCCCAATTTTTAAAAAAGACGAGACTCCTCCGAATGCGGCCCACGAATGCAGCCCTACTTTTCCGCAAATTGAAGGATACATCCTGGGCTGCAGTCGAATAGTCCAAAAGATCAGCTCCTAAGTTCTAACCCTATCGTCTAGTCCTTGACCTCTGAGTGAAACGTCACGGGGTTAAGGGATAGTGGATAGGAGAATTCAAAAGGACTTAGGAGAAGAGACTGCAGTGCTTTAGAGAATTCGACTGCACTTTTCACTATCCGACGTGTTTATGATGCGCCAGCGGACGTCGGTCTGCTGCTGTGGGGAAACTAGTGAAACCACAGTTTTCATATACAGCGGACTACAACATGGATGTTTAATAAGAAAGAGGGACTACTGTAAACTAATCAAGAGACCTCTGCACAGTGCTCTGATGCTATTGCTTTGCTTTATGAACGTGAACAACGAGAAACATATTCTTCATGACCAAAGTTGGAATTGAAATATAAAAAAGGAAAGTGAAACTTATGCTCGTCACCCTCTCCTCCGGTCACACATGAATACCAATGATCCCAATACGTATGATTGGTATGAACTAAATGATCTTTACAATCAATACAAATGTATTTATATATAACGGTAGCCTAAACTCTATCACTGTGTATATCAACCATTCAAACATCTTTTTAAAGTTGAACAAACTCCACACAAGCTCAGTAAACACTGAAATGTTGACTTTATTTGATAATGTTTCAGTTAAAAACTAACGTTCATATTTCTCTTTTTGATTATAATACTGATGATGAACGTTCAAAACAAAGCACGTTGGCAACTTACCACCTATGTTTTAAAAAGCTTAATAAGCATCGTAACTTTCATGATATAATTTCTCCGTCATAATCGGTTGTTTCCGTGAACGGCCGACTGTTGAGTGACGGCAAATGCTGCGGCGGCGATGCATTGTGGGGCAGCATTTTCGCTTCTCCTGTCGGTTAGGGAGGTCCAGTGGTTCCTAAGCTAAAGGAGGTTATAAAGGAAGTTTGAAACCTCCTTTCCTATCATTCTCATCATTCTAGAGCAGGGGTCTCCAACACGTCGATCGCGAGCTACCGGTAGCTCGCGGGTAGCTTTTCAGTAGCTCGCGCTCGATTATCGATTTAGCGTAGTAAACGTTGCTTCTTGATTTTAATAATTTCTAAGTAGCAGCCAGATGAATGTTATTTCTAAGTTCAGGTGTTTAATAGTCTTCTGGCCTGTGGGATGAAGCTGTCTCTGTGTCTGGTGGTTTTAGTCCGAATGCTGTGGTACCGCCTGCCAGACTGCAGCAGACAGAACCGTTTGTGGCTGGGGGTGATGGTGGTCTTTTATAATCCTGAGGGCTTTCTTTAAGGTTAACCTGGTATTTTTAATCCACTACATTTATTTGAGTTACTTTACAGATTGGGATTAATGAGTGAACTATAAACAACCCTTAAATCAGACTTTAGTTACACCCTGAATGAAATTCAGTGAAGGTGATGTCAAGTGCCAACCATCAGGTGAGATATTTGATAGTTGGTTGCTGAGAAGACTAAATATTTATCTGCAGATCCGTTTAAAGCATATTCATTACTCGTATTCTCTAATAGTTCATTAAAGACTGTATATAATTGCTATTTTGCACATCCCTTTCAAGATTTCAAGATTTTCTAAGGTTTTTGACATATTCATATACACAACAGTGTAGTTATGCACTGAATGAACACAACTTGGGGTCACAGGTTCATCAACAGTGCATTACAAGACATCTATCAATGTGTGTATACTTCCACCATTACACTGTCGTATTTCTGCACATTTCTTTAAATAAAGCCTTATTAGTTAGCACATCCTCCTATCAGGCACTAAACTGTTTTTACTCTAGATATCATTTGAGTATCTTCTTGATATTTTCTATTCTATATTTATATAATTGACCTTCTACTTTCCCACTATTTTGTATGTACTCTTAATATTTGAATGTTTTCAGAAAATATAACCACATTCAAAAGTGCGTTACAAAAATGAAAGACATTAAGAAAAAGGCATTTTAAACAGTCATTAAAAAGCAACACAATCTTCCTGCATTGCCAATTACTCTAAACGTGCAATAACGTGCTTTAACCAGTAGGTGGTTTGGGTTTAAAAGGCTGTCAAGTTTACAGTGTTAACAAAATAAAATATACTGCTGTTTCCGGTTTAGTTTACGACGAATATTATTTTGTTATTGTTTTGATATTTGTAACACAAAAGCGATGGAAAAAACCCATAGCAACCAAAAAAGATGGTCTTAACATGACCCAGTCGTCTAGTAGTTAATAAAAAACAATAATATCAAAACAAAATATTACTACTAACTTTATTGTGAAATTAAAACAGAACGGTAAAAGAATAGTTTCCGGTGTATTCTGATGCCCGATCTTTGTAGATAAATAAAGAACTAAGACAGATGTGTAATATTTAATGCAGCCAAACCATTTATTACAATGCATTCATGTGATGACTATCAAAGAGTAAAGCAAGCACTTCTGAATAAAGTATGATTTTCTCTTTTACGAAACGTTTTTTTTTTCATATGGAATGCAGTTGGAGGTCAACCAATCAAAGAACTTGAGGACTGATCACGGGGTTCATGGTGTAGTCCCAAACGATAGCTGAGGATTCTGGGTAGTGTAGTGTCTTCTGCCGTCCAAAAACTCCGAAAAAATATTTGTTTCTCCGAATCGAAGGGGGAAAATACAAAAGCATTGCACACAATTCAAACCAATCAATGTTGTGTAATTAACAAGGACAATTTGGTGTTTTTTAGTCGATGAGTAGTGCAGATATCACTGTAAAATCAATCGACAGTAAGGAGAATAGGCTACTTACTTCCGGGTGTAAAATTCTCCGTTATCCAATGGGAATGGACGCTCGTAATACAAGACATGATCATTATCTTTTAAATAACGTTAACTAAAGGGAACAATCTAGTTGACACAGCTGAAGCTCTGGCCTTCCTTAAAAACAAACTAATTTAATAAAATTAACAGTTGCATTACACACAATGCACGTTGTAGAAATGCGTGTGTGCACCACGACAAAGGAGCCTCATTCACTTTACATTGGGGTTGTTTGCGTGGTGCCGACACGCAAATGTAACAAAGTTCGTGACTCCACCACTCATTGTGGTGTTAAGGAGTCGTGGTGGAGTCACGCATTCTGGTGAGATCAGGTTGAATAAAACCCAAAGACAAGAAAAACACCAACACAGACAAAACTACAAACGTGACATAACATGAGAATCGTGATAGAATCGTGACACAGAATGCCCAGGTCACACGTAACACAAACACTTCAGGTCGCGCGCATAGCGCGGGAAGGCCGCAGCGGAGCCGTTTTATGTAGAAGCGAAGCAATTCTTTTCTTTTAATCTAAAAAGCGAACTATTCAGTCAGACTGCAATTTATTGTAAAAGTAAAGCATTTACATTTTCAAGCACTTTATCTCAATTTCAAGCACCATTCCCAAAATTCAAGCACTTTCCCAACCTTGAAAACACCACGTCAAATTTCAAGCATTTTCAAGGATTTCAAGCACCCGTATGAACCCTGCAGTTCACGAGCGTGCTCTCCCCACCCCCCCTCCCAGCAGAGTTGTGTACAGGCCGACCGACGGGTAATAATGGATTTTGACGGAAATGTTACGAGCGAAAAAGTCTAGCGCAACCTCTGGTACCCACCATATAGGAAGGCGAAGTCCCGCCCTTCTACTTCCGCCCCATGGGACCTTATTTCGGAAAAATTATGTATTGAAGTCAATGGAAAGTGTGGAAATTGATGTGAAATATTGTAACGAAGAAGTGAGGCAGCATATTTTTGGTATGTTCATTTTAATGTCACCCATCTATAGGAGGTGTATTACATCATGTCATCTCTAATATATGTGTGGGTTTATACATTCCTGTGTGTTAATAGTTGAAGGAACAAAAAGTACATTTTTCCTCTACCATATAGAGAGGTTTTTTATAGATTCCTGAAACAATGTTCCCTTTTTCTTAAAAGTACCTTGTACTTGACTTGTACCTGTTTATCAAAAGGGTGTTTTTAGGCTATTTTTGAAGAAGGAAGATGCAGAATTAATTTTGAGTTCTGTTTTGAGTTAAAAGAGGTCCCTTTGAGTTTCTCTGGTAATTATCAATAGTAGCAGTTAAGTGAATACTGTTCAAACAATACCTGTGTTTGTGTTTTATATTGATTTCTCTGTTTTATCCTTTCATAAATGTGAGGACTAAAATGGCTATAAACAAAGGGCTGTTTAGAGTAAACAGGGTTTTATTGCCCTATGGGGGAGGTGTATGTATGCAGGACATGGTGCTAGGTGGGGGAAGAGTATATTCTGCTTAAGATCTCTAGCATGTCATGTTTCAGGGAAGTCTACATATCTTGAATAGTATATGTGTGGGTTTAATTACTTTGTATTTTGTGTAACCAGAAGTTGGAGATATGAGAGATGAAATATTTGTGTTATCTTAAATATCCTTTAAGACACATCTGAGGTCTCTGGAATGTGGGGGGGGGGGGGGGGGGGGGGGGGGTGTGTGTGTGGAGGAGTAAACTCCACCCCTTCTTGTTTCTGTTGGTATGAAAGCCTATTCAGCTTGTTGTTCGTCCTCTCTTCTCGCGTCGCCCGGACCGGAAGGTCGTGGCAGCCCGTGAACAAGGCCAGGAGTAGGCATACTCCTGACATTACGCATATGATATGGCTTTGTATGGTAATGTATTATATTGTATTGCATTATTACCTTTTATGATTAAAACAGATTTTTGTTTAACCCTCGTCCTGGTTGTTTTGAGTATTCCTTCTTTTAAAGCAAGCTCATAGGAACGGCGCGGAGAAAGTGCTACCTACTCCTTCAGAAGAGAAAGATTATCTTTCGATCCCGTTTGAATTGTGCCACGAATTACACATATGATGTTTGTCAATCTTAAAAAAAATGTCCATGTCAAAAAAGTCACAGTTTGTCGGAAAACTGTTGAAATATAAGACTATGAAAAATACGCAACTAGAAAGACTACAAATCCCAGAGTCGCCTGAGTGATATCATTAACGTTACACATTACACTCGTGTTACTCACCGAAACCTTGTAAAGCCGGTCCCGCATGCTGGCTCTTACGGAACCGACTAACTCCCCTTTTTCGTATGTACAGCTCTCAACATGCCCAGACTTGTAGTGATTTTCACCTAGTGGGACTTCACCTCTCTATAGGGATGGACTAGGTGGACTCTGCAGGAGGACCACACCCAATGGGTGAGGGGCGGCAACATTCACTCTGTAGTATCTGGTGAATGTGCTCTGGGATGCCCATGTGTCTGCGGGGCAGCTGTCAGCTTGCCCAAGAGGCGGAGAGCAGGGCGGGAGCGGGTCTTGAAAATCAGAGCCTTGCAGGACTCTGGTTCAGACAACTCTTCTCGAAGTTCACCCTGAGGCCTAGCCGGGCGACGTGAGAGAGAAGGAGAGCCATGTCCTGGGTCGACTGCAACCGGGATGGTGCACAAATCAACCAGTCGTCTAAGTATGGTAGAATCTTCATGACCTGAGACTGCAGGGGCAAGAGGGCTGCCGCGACACAACTGGTGAACACCCGTGGGGAGAGGGAGTGTCCAAATGGAGCACCCTGAACTGGAAATGACGGCCTCTGAAGGCAAAGCGAAGAAACTGCCTGTTATGAGGCACAATAGGCACATGAAAGTAAGCATCTTTCAAGTCGACGGACGTACCGTCCCCCTGGCAACGGTACGAATAACGTCTGCTGTGCTCAGCATGTGAAAGGGTAAGATCTTGAGGAAATGTTGAGTCTCCTCAGATCCAGGATTGGGCGAAGTCCACTGCCTTTCATCCTTACCAGAAAGTAGGTAGAGTAGAAGCCTGTGAGATGGGGTCCACATGCTCGATTGCACCTTTGGCAAGGAGGACTGACAGCTCCTGGTTCAGGGCTAATTATTTTTGCCAGGAGCGCATTCTGCTAACTGGGGGATGGAATAGGTAAGGAACCAATTGTATGCAGTGAGAGGGGAGCGAGGTCACTCTCTTCACTAGCGCAGTAGCAAGTTAGCTTTGAGTGAGAGCACTCTGCTAACTGGGAGATGGAACAATTACCTGAGCTTGAGTGTAGATAACAATCAGCAGTGCTAGCGGCCGGACAAGTTAGTCTGGGCGAGAGCACCCTACTAAAGTATTTCTTTTTATTAAATATATATTCTTTCTCAGCGATCGGAAAAAAATAAATGCATGCGGCATCAGCCAATTACTGCTACTTTCCAGCCAAGTTAGCCTGAGCGAGAGCATTCTGCTAACTATTAAACAGTCACTATAGGGAAACAATATATACACATGCTGTGTCTCAATTCAGGGGTTGCATCCTTCGAAGAGTGCATTCGTAGGCCGCACACGTCACTTCCGCCGAAAGAAGGCTGTCCCAATTTTTAAAAAAGACGAGACTCCTCCGAATGCGGCCCACGAATGCAGCCTACTTTTCCGCAAATTGAAGGATACATCTGGGCTGCAGTCGAATAGTCCAAAGATCAGCTCCTAAGTTCTAACCCTATCGTCTATTCCTTGACCTCTGAGTGAAACGTCACGGGGTTAAGGGATAGTGGATAGGAGAATTCAAAAGGACTTAGGAGAAGAGACTGCAGTGCTTTAGAGAATTCGACTGCACTTTCACTATCCGACGTGTTTATGATGCGCCAGCGGACGTCGGTCTGCTGCTGTGGGGAAACTATGGAAACCACAGTTTTCTATACAGCGGACTACAACATGGATGTTTAATAAGAACGAGGGACTACTGTAAACTCATCAAGAGACTCTGCACCGTGCTCTGATGCTATTGCTTTGCTTTATGAACGTGAACAACAGAGAAACATATTCTTCATGACCAAAGTTGGAATTGAAATAAAAAAGGAAAGTGAAACTTATGCTCGTCACCCTCTCCCTCCGGTCCACATTAATACCAATGATCCCAATACGTATGATTGTATGAACTAAAGATCTTAAAATCAATACAAATGTATTTATTATAAACGTTAGTCCTAACATCTATCACTGTGTATATCACCATTCAAACATCTTTTAAAAGTTGAACAAACTCCACACAGCTCAGTAAACACTGAAATGTTGACTTTATTTGATAATTTCAGTAAAAACTAACGTTCATATTTCTCTTTTTGATTATAATACTGATGAACGTTCAAAACAAAGCACGTTGGCAACTTACCACCTATGTTTTAAAAAGCTTAATAAGCATCGTAACTTTCATGATATAATTTCTCCGTCATAATCGGTTGTTTCCGTGAACGGCCGACTGTTGAGTGACGGCAAATGCTGCGGCTGCGATGCATTGTGGGGCAGCATTTTCGCTTCTCCTGTCGGTTAGGGAGGTCCAGTGGTTCCTAAGCTAAAGGAGGTTATAAAGGAAGTTTGAAACCTCCTTTCCTATCATTCTCATCATTCTAGAGCAGGGGTCTCCAACACGTCGATCGCGAGCTACCGGTAGCTCGCGGGTAGCTTTTCAGTAGCTCGCCGCTCGATTATCGATTATAGCGTAGTAACGTTGCTTCTTGATTTTTCGGCCACGGCCGGACAATAAAGTTTTTTTATTTTAATCACACTCTCGACCTTGTTCTGACTTATGGTATTGAAATTGAGCAACTATTAGTCGAACCGCATAATCCTGCTTTATCCGACCATTTCTTAGTAACTTTTGAAGTACTGTTACTAGACTACAAAGCATTAGTCAAAAGCTCTTGCAGCAGAAACCTATCTGTTAGTGCTATAGCCACATTTAAGGAAGAGATTCAACCAATACTTAACTCGATAGCATGTCTGCATGTAGGGGAGGAAACTTATACAAAATGTACACCACCCCAAATTGATCATGTTGTTGATAGTGCTATAGATGCGCTGCGAATAAAATTAGACTCTGTTGCTCCTTTGAAAAAGAAGAAAATAAAACAACATAGATTAGCTCCATGGCATAATGCCGAAACCCGCAAAATAAAGCAAAAGTCTAGACAACTTGAAAGGATATGGCGTTCCACTAAACTTGAAGAATCTCGTTTAATTTGGCATATTACTCTCAATGAATATAAGAAAGCACTGCGTAAAGCGAGAGCAGCCTACTACTCTTCATTAATAGATGAGAATAAGAATAATGCAAGATTTCTTTTCAGCACTGTAGCCAGGCTGACAGAGAGCCACAGCTCCATTGAGCCTTCTATTCCCTTAGCACTCAGTAGTAATGATTTTATGTGCTTTTTTAACGATAAAATTGTTACTCTTAGAAACAAAATTAATGACCTCTTGCCTTCGACCAGTATAGTGTTATCAACAGCTCCCGGAATCGTAAGTTCTAATATTACACTAGATAGTAAACTAGAATGCTTTTCAGCCATTAACCTTGAACAATTACATTCAATGATTCTCTCTTCTAAACCATCAACGTGCATGTTAGACCCAATTCCAACTAAGCTGTTGAAGGAAGTTTTTCCATTAATTAGCACTTCTTTATTAAATATTATGAATATGTCTTTATTATCAGGCTATGTTCCGCAATCATTCAAAGTAGCAGTGATAAAACCGCTTCTTAAAAAGCACAACCTCGATCCAGAGGTTTTAGCCAACTATAGACCTATTTCTAATCTTCCGTTCCTCTCAAAAATTCTTGAGAAAGCGGTCGCAAAACAGTTGTGTGATTACTTAAAAAACAATGATTTATTTGAAGATTTTCAGTCTGGCTTTAGAACACATCATAGCACAGAGACAGCTCTGGTTAAAGTCACAAATGATATTCTAATAGCCTCAGACAAGGGACTTGTCTCTATTCTTGTTTTGCTCGATCTTAGTGCTGCATTTGATACTATCGACCATGATATCCTATTGCAAAGACTAGAGCACTTAGTTGGCATACAGGGAACTGCTTTAGGCTGGTTTAGGTCCTATCTATCTGAACGCTCTCAGTTTGTACGTGTTAACGATGAATCTTCCACGCAAACCAAAGTTGGCCATGGAGTGCCACAGGGCTCAGTGCTCGGACCTATTTTGTTCACATTATATATGCTTCCGTTAGGCAATATTATAAGGAATCATTCTGTAAACTTTCATTGTTATGCGGATGATACTCAACTATATTTATCAATCAAGCCTGATGAAATTAATCATCTAAATAAAATTCAAGACTGCCTTAAGGACTTATAAACGTGGATGACCTTAAACTTTTTGATGTTAAACACGACCAAAACTGAAGTTATTGTACTTGGCCCGAAGAATCTACGAAACAAATTATCTAAAGACATACTAACTATGGATGGCATTAATTTGGCCTCCAGTGAGACTGTAAGGAATCTTGGTGTTATATTTGATCAGGATTTATCCTTTAACGCCCACATAAAATCAATTTCAAGGACCGCCTACTTCCATCTACGTAACATTGCAAAAATCAGGCATATCTTGCCTCAAAACGATGCAGAGAAACTAGTCCATGCATTCGTTACTTCTAGGCTGGATTATTGTAACTCTTTATTATCAGGGAGTACTAAGAAGTCAATCAAGTCGCTTCAGCTGATTCAAAATGCTGCGGCTCGTGTACTAACCAGAGTTAGGAAAAGGGACCACATTACTCCTGTTCTGGCTGCCTTACACTGGCTCCCTATAGAACACAGGATAGAATTTAAAATTCTTCTTCTCGCCTACAAAGCCCTTAATGGGCAGGCGCCATCTTACCTTAAAGAACTCATTATACCCTACTGTCCTACTAGGGCATTGCGTTCCAAGAATGCAGGGTTGTTGGTTGTTCCTAGAATCTTTAAAAGTACAATGGGAGCCAGAGCCTTTTCTTATCAAGCTCCACATTTGTGGAATCAGCTTCCAGTTTGTGTTCGGGCGGCAGACACCCTATCCGTTTTTTAAGAGTGCGCTTAAGACCTTCCTTTTTGATAAAGCTTATAGTTAGGGCTGATTAGATTCAGCCCCTAGTTTTGCTGATATAGGCTTAGTTTGTCGGGGGACATCTTACTTCTTCCTTCTCTCTGTCTATACCCGTGTACACTCATGTTCCGATTAACCCAGCTTCCCCAAATGTCTTTCTTTTTGGTGTCTATATACGCTGGGATCCGGAGTCATGGATGATCCTGCGGTCCTGTGTCCTGGATCGCGAGTGCTGGATCTTGAGTCGTGGCTGTGGTCCTGGATCATAGGTCCTGGATGGATATCCTCGTGGATTCATCTTCCTATTATACACACATGCATTTCCAAACATTTGGACTACCTATGTTGCAAATGTATTATCTTTTCAATTTACACACGGCATCTATTGCACGTCTGTCCGTCCTGGGAGAGGGATCCCTCCTCTGTTGCTCTCCCTGAGGTTTCTCCCATTTTTCCCTTTAAACTGGGTTTTCTTTGGAAGTTTTTCCTTGTACGATGTGAGGGTCTAAGGACAGAGGGTGTCGTATTGTCATACTGATATTCTGTACACACTGTGAAGACCACTGAGACAAATGTAACATTTGTGATATTGGGCTATATAAATAAACATTGATTGATTGATTGATTTTAGAATTGTTTCTGTCACACGAATATAAAATTGGTCGGTGACGCAGAGATCAAGGAACAGACGTGACAGCGGCTGGGCGACACGACACCACACACGGAGCAGTCTGCTTTCTCCAGCAGCACCAGTCAGAACCAACGGCAGAATGGCCCGCTCTGAATCAGGCCCCGTCGCTGCGGCTCAGACACACAGGGAGGGATTTGTGTTGAGCATATTTGTATAACAAAGTCATGTTTGAGTTCATGTGTATGACATCATCAGAATGTGCCTGAAACGTGGTGATGCTAATGAGCATGCGCAGTTACAATAAACTGCAGTACTCCAGGCCAAACTCTGAGCGATGTGGTCGTGTGTTTCCTCTGTCCGTTAGCATACTTACAAGCTACTTTCGTTGACTGCAAACGTGGAGACTTCTGCTGAATACAATGTCTCACGCAACAGGTTATGGGCCCAGTCAAGGAGGCCAAAGGTGGTTTAAGTTGTTATTCGACGGTGACGAGAAAAACTTTGAGTTATGGGAGACGAGGTTTTTGGTGCACATGGAACTGCGCGGCCTCAGTGAAGTTATCCTGGAAGAGCCAGCGATAGACAACGACGAACAAGCACTTGAAGAAGACGCAACAAAGAATGCAGAGGCATATGCTGAATTAGTGCAGTGTCTAGATAATAAGAGTTTATCACTCATAATGAGAGACGCGAAACGAGATGGAAGAAAAGCGTTGGCAATACTCCGAGAGCACTACGCGGGAAAGGACAAACCACGAGTCGTGAGCCTGTACTGTGAACTCTCTTCTCTCCACAAAGCAAGCAACGAGACTGTTACTGATTATATTATTCGAGCGGAGACTATATTCACGTCTTTGAGAAGGGCCGAAGAAAATATCAGTGACGGGTTGCAGATTGCCATGGTAGTGAAGGGGTTACCAGACTCATTCAACCCGTTTGTCGTGCACGTCGCTTAAACCAACGACCGTCTAACGTTCGGTGAGTTCAAAACTAAACTGCGGAGCTATGAGAGCACTGACAATATAGGACGAGTGACATGAAAACGGACGAGGACGGCGTTATGAGGACTAGCGGGGCGAGGACACGAGGACGTGGAAGAGGGAAGAAGATGGACTTAGCCGACACTGAATGCTACACATGCGGGAAAATGGGGCATATGGCTAGGACATGCCCTAACGAGATCCAAGCGAGGCGAGAGGAGCGACGGTGGGGACACGCCACACCGAGGAAGGGGCCGAGGCAGAGGGCTGGGTCGTGATCAGGTGAAGAAGGCAGACGGAGACACGGAGGATGATACCGGTGCATCATTCTTTTTCAAAATAAGTGACTGTCAAAATCAAGTAGGAAATAAGAGAGGTCTTATGGTCGACTGTGGTGCCACGACACACATGATTAATGACCCGGCAAAGTTTAAGACAATCGATAAGAGCTTTAGACCCGAGGAACATGTGATAGAGCTGGCAGATGGAACGAAAACGACCGGGATGGCGAAGATGAGAGGAGAAGCCGAAGTTGTTCTGCTCGACAGCGAGGGACGGCAAGTGAAAACGAGGCTCAAACGAGCGCTTTACATCCCATCTTTTCCACAAGACATTTTCTCCGTGAAAGCAGCGACAGCCAGCGGAGCTGAGGTCCGCTTCAAAGACGGTGATGATTGGCTGATTCATCAAAATGGTACTAAGTTTAAAATGGATGTGTATGGTAGGCTATATTACCTTAGCACAGTAGAGGATGAAAATACTGATGATGTTTGTAATGGTTGTCATGACATCCAGACATGGCATAGAATACTTGGTCATTGTAATTTTGAGGATGTGTCTAAACTTGAGAAAGTGGTTAAAGGTATGTCGATCAAAGGGAAACATGACATTTCTAACCATAACTGTGAAACATGTACGCAGGGAAAATGTACTCAAAGCAGAAACAGGCAGGCAGATGCAAAAGCTAAGACAGCACTAGAGCTAGTACATACAGACCTATGCGGTCCAATAGAACCAGCAGATAAAGACGGGTACAGATATGCAATAGCATTTACTGATGATTATAGTGGGATGATTTTTCCCTACTTTATCAAAGCAAAGAGTGATACAGCAAAAGCTACTGAAAAATTCCTAGCGGATACTGCTCCATATGGACACATTAAGTGCATAAGATCTGACAACGGTACTGAATTCACTGGGCATGAGTTTCAAATTTTACTTAGGACGAAAGGGATAAGGCACGAGACAAGTGCCCCATACTCACCTCACCAGAACGGTACTGCTGAGAGAGGTTGGAGGACCTTATTTGGGATGTCACGATGCATGCTATTGGAGAGCAAACTCCCAAAGCAGTTATGGACATATGCTGTACAGACAGCAGCACAGATACGTAACAGGTGTTACTGTAAGCGTCTAGAGCAGACACCATACCGTGTTTTTACTGGCAAAACACCCAACTTGTCCAACATGAAAATATTTGGCTCAGAATGCTACGTGTATAAACAGGATAAGAAGAAGCTAGATTCTAGATGTGCAAAGGGTATTTTTGTAGGATACGACAAATATAGCCCAGCATTCCAAGTATTTTATCCTGAGACAGGGAAAGTCCTGAAACATAGGCTGGTAAAATGTATCACAAAGAGTAGTGCAGATAGTCAGACTCAGACAAATCATAATATGGATTTTGACCCTTATGGAGAAACTATTCCCACAACACCAGCAGGGACAAAAATGGTGAACCAGAATCAGAGAGAGCCTAATGTGGGTGTACAGTCCTATAGTGAGGAGAATATTGAGGCTAGTCAGATCCAGACAGATGGTACTCAAAGAGAACAGGGAGAGAGTGCACGACGCTATCCCACTAGACAAAGAAACGCTCCAGAATATTTAATGGAGTATCAGTGTAAGGCTGATTGTAAAGATGAAGGTGAAAATGTAGATTATTTCTACAGGGTTGCTTGTGACGTACCCAAAACATACATGCAGGCTGTAGGCTCTAGGAAATCAAAAATGTGGGCTGATGCAATGAAAGAGGAGATAAACTCTTTAACAGAGAATGAGACCTTCAGTCTGACCACACTGCCAAAGGGCAAGCAAGCAGTGGGAGGTCGTTGGGTATATGCAGTAAAGGAAAGCCCAGATGGATCTGAGATTTTTAAAGCCAGATATGTAGCTAAAGGCTATAGTCAAGTAGAGGGAATTGATTACAAGGAAACTTTTTCACCGACAGCAAATATGACTTCTGTACGTACATTGATGCAGGTGGCTATACAGGAGGATTTTATCCTACACCAAATGGATGTGAAGACAGCTTATCTCCATGCACCAATTGACTGCGAGTTATATATGGAACAGCCCGAAGGTTTTGAGGCAGAATCCAAAACAGGGGAGCACTTAGTGTGCAAACTTAACAAGTCATTGTATGGTTTAAAGCAATCCGGGCAAAACTGGAACAAGTTACTGCATGATCATCTTACAGAGAATGGGTTTGTGCAAAATGATGCTGATCATTGTGTCTACAGAAAAGAGTCTGAGAAAGAAAGAGTTATTCTGCTGATATGGGTAGATGACCTACTTATAGCGGCCAATAACAACGGCTCACTCAGTGATGTCAAAGAGATGTTGAAGAGGAAGTTTAAAATGAAAGATTTGGGTGAACTTAAACACTTCCTAGGTATCGACTTTACACAGAGTGAGGGGGAGATCAAAATGAGCCAAAAGAGACACATAGAAAAGATGCTAGAAAGGTTTGGCATGTCAGAATGCAAACCAAGGTCAACTCCATGCGAGCAAAAGTTACATTTTGACACTGAGGGTGAAGTTATCGATTCAACAGGATACAGAGAGATAGTAGGTAGCTTAATATACATTATGACATGTACTAGACCTGATCTGAGCTGGATTGTGAGTAAACTATCACAACACCTAGCAGAACCAAAACAACAACATTGGGCTGCAGCAAAACAACTGTTGAGGTATCTAAAGGGTACAATAGACCAAGAGCTACATTACAAGAAAAGTGAGGAAAGCCTAAAGCTTGAGGGATACAGTGATGCTGATTGGGCAGCCGATCAAAATGATAGGAGAAGCACAACTGGATATTGTTTCAGCTTAACTGAAAATGGTCCAGTTATATCCTGGAAAAGCAGGAAGCAGCCAACAGTGGCGCTATCGACCTGTGAGGCCGAGTACATGGCATTAGCGGCTACTACTCAAGAGAGCATGTACCTTGTACAGCTATTAAAAGGGGTAGACCGTAATAGCCCACATGTACCAGTAAAGATATATGAGGACAACCAGGGAGCAATAGCTCTATCCAAAAACCCTGTATCCAGACAGAGAAGCAAGCATGTAGACAAATACCATTTTGTACGATCTGCACATGCTGAGGGGAAGATATCTATTACATATTGTCCTACTGCAGATATGGTAGCTGATGTCCTAACCAAGCCGTTGACAAAGGCACAATTTGACAAGTTCAAAGGGTATTTGTTTGGAGAGTAATGTGAATTGCAGGTATAAAAATTGAACACTGCTAGAGAAGCTTTTGTTTTGTTTATTTGGATTCTGTGTACCACTGTAGAGTTATCAACATGTCTTTGAGTGGGAGTGTTGAGCATATTTGTATAACAAAGTCATGTTTGAGTTCATGTGTATGACATCATCAGAATGTGCCTGAAACGTGGTGATGCTAATGAGCATGTGCAGTTACAATAAACGGCAGTACTCCGGGCCAAACTCTGAGCGATGTGGTCGTGTGTTTCCTCTGTCCGTTAGCATACTTACAAGCTACTTTGGTTGACTGCAAACGTGGAGACTTCTGCTGAATACAATGTCTCACGCAACAATTTGTGTTTTTTGAAAAACACTCGTTATCGTAATGTCAGGTTTTTGGTGGATTTAATCAAGTCTTGGATTGCAGAGTATGAATGTCCTCTTGCTATTTTCAGTTGATAAATACGCGTGTACAGTTTGTGAAGGCAGGAGGAAAGCTTCCGCGATCACTGTCTCCTCCGTTCCTCCAAGCCCCGCCCCCTCCTGAAAATAATGAGTGACAGGCTGACAGTGACCCGATAGAAACTTTATTATTCACTTAATCACTGAGATATAATGAAGCTAACTTAATCTCATACATTCATGGGATTCATGTAACAGTAAGACAGAGAATGTAAGTGTGCACCCACATGCACTATTTTTGTTTTTATAATGCTGTTGTAAATACTCCTTGTCTGCTGTGTTCAGACTCAAGTCATGTGTGTGATGCCACATTCAGGACATTCAGTGTCCTTCTTTTAACAGAAGACCGTTGCTTGAAGCTGCAGCTAGACTGCAGCTGTATTAGTTTTTTGTTTTTGAGGATGGAAAAATGTCACACACAGATATAGGGAGGCTAGACCGATACAATTGATTAATTATGGTTTATAATTTCATGTCAACACGAAGAAGAAGAAAAGATGGCTGCACTGTTCAGTGTCAATCCTGTGGAGATGGAGGTTATAAATCTCCAAAATCATGTTCAGCTCAGCAAAACTCACAACATTTCTGGAGCCTTGTATACGCCCAGAAAACTATAAGAACATTCACCAAGCAGCACTGAACATGTCTGCTTTATTAGGCTCTACATCCCTTTGTGAAGCAGCTTTTTCTGGCATGAATGAAATCTAAATACAGAACAAGACCGACTGATGAACATGTAAATGACTCTATTAGAGTGAACCTGAGTGGGTCCAGCATATGGTAGACTCCATGCAGCGCCAGTCATCTCACTGACTGTAAAAAAGAGTGAATGCACTTATTTTACACACGTGCCATAAGATGCTTGCAAGGTGGTGATTAAGGCGATGTATTTACTATGTGGGCCATACTAAGAAGTGAAAACATTGTATTTTGCTCTTGGACATGTATGTGAATCTTCAGTGATGTACTTACTTTGTTGTCCATATTAATATGTTAGAAATTGTCGTTTTCTTGGACCTTGATGTGAAATTAAGATTTTAGATAAGCTTTAGGTATTGCAATTTCACACAAAAGTAGCTTAATTCAACTGATGAGTGCTATGTGAATAAATGTAAGCGATGCGATGCAAGTAAGTAGTGATACAAATGCCACTTCAATCTCATTAGTATGCAGAAAAAGTGACAGGTCGCCCCGCCCCTTTTCGACCGGAAGTCCCGCCTTATTTGACCGGAAGTCCCGCCTTTTTATTTTTATTTTGAAACCGGAAGTCCCACCTCGTTCGACCGGAAGTCCCGCCTCGTTCGACCGGAAGTCCCGCCTTATTTGACCGGAAGTCCCGCCTTTTTATTTTTATTTTGAAACCGGAAGTCCCACCTCGTTCGACCGGAAGTCCCGCCTCGTTCGACCGGATGGTCCCGCCCCCGCTTCCGGCGGATGTCCCGCCCCCGCTTCCGGTTTTCAAAATAAAAAAATAAAATAAATTTAAATTAAAAAAATGAGAAAAATAAAATGCCGTTGTTTTCAATCAATTAATATGCCTAGGATATATGTCCCGCCTCCTTACCACTTCCTGTGTGGTTAATCCTGTATACAGTATTGAATGTAACTTACAAATACTTGCAAATAACATGAAATTAATCAAAAGTAAGGCATCTTAAAAACATATATTTAAACCTCTCTGTTTTTGCAAACAGGACATGACAGGACATGAGGGGAGAGAACATATGGTGGAGGAGGGGGAACACACACACACACACACACACACACACACACTTTCCCCGCCCCTCACCCTCTCCCTCTATCTAAATAAAAAGCCAGCGTCACTCTTAAATATTTTTCAAGTCGAGAGAAAATGGCCAAGAGACGTCTTGATATGAATTTAATCAGCGAGACACCGGTGACAACTTACAGCCATCCGTTGGGTGCTCCAAATCAAAGTAAAGCATATAAAAAACAGATATTTTAAAAAGTCAGCCTTTTTGTTAAAGGATAGGGCAAGGGAAAACCCCAAACCCCCTATGGAGAAGCCATAAACCCCCTATGGAGACAAACCTGTGGTAAACAGAGGGAGGTAGGTAATATACTTAAATATATAGAAAGTCAGAGAATATTTATCAGAGGATAACGCATATACATTTGTACAAGTCGGCTATGGTGTATTTTATAAGTAACCGAGTTTTCGTACTCAGACCGTTGCAGCAATTTCAAGCAGATCTCTGCGATATGCAGTCGCTGTCCAAATATAATGATGGCTTTAATTATTTGTTAACAGTCATAAATGTATTTAGAAAAACCTGTGCTCAAACATTAAAAAGAAAAAGAAGGGTAAGGTTACCAAAGCTTTTGATACAGTTTTTAACACACAGCGAGATCCCTAAAAAGTTACAAACAGACATGAGGGGAGAAAACATATGGTGGAGGAGGGGGAACACACACACACACACACACACACACACACACACACACACACACACTTTCCCCGCCCCTCACCCCTCTCGCTTTAGAGGCCTACAGCCGAAGATATGTTTCAATCTCCTCTGTCTTGAAGGCATTCTTAAGCACATAAATGTAACATTAGGCTATGCATAAAATAACCAAACGATTATTTCATTAACTAATTTGAACAGTATCAGTATTGAACATCATCATATCATAACAAAATAAGCTAAGGCAACTACTTGCATTCAGTGACTTGATTTTTTAAATGAAAACCAGGGATATCTTTTGTTTTTAATATCTCATTAAAAATATCTAATGTTAGTAACTATTAAAGAAAGAATGGGGACAATTCTGTGTTAATGTAGTTTGACCATTGTAACTGCTGTGCAGACATACTGATAAAATAGGGCTTCTAACTAATTACCTTAAATAAAATCACTAATTAATTAAACCAGTTCAATACGCATTATTCTTATTCTTATCATTCTTTATGAGCGCAGTAACGGTAAGGTATCTAATTACTTATTTATCTAGTATTCCATCACATAATAACAGAGATGGTTAAACTGAAGTAGAGACATGGCAGAAATCCTACAATGAAGCAGGACAGTGAAGGGAAAGAATTCTTTTAAATAAAGTTTTTCAAAAAGTTGTTGAAGAAAAACGGTATACAACATTATATATAACCGCCATTGACATATAGCCATGTATGGTAGAAAGATTTAACCGTACGCTGAAAACTAAAATGTGGAGGTATTTTACAGCTAAAAACACTCCTAGACCTATGATAGTGTTTTTTATGTATGACAACTCTACAACTGGTAGAAAGTTAAGTACTTTTTCTGAGCAGATTTTCTTTAAGACTGTGACTCTTAACAAACCAACCCCCCGAGAGCCAGACATACTCATCCCCTTTTCAACGTATTTTGTTTTTGTCTTTCTCGCTTTTTTTTTTTCCATTATATTTTTGAAAAAACTACATAGTGATTGCTAGCAAAATACAACATGCAACTAATACATTATACAATATTACGACTTTTTGCGATATTTTCAACACAATATACTTGTACCCTTTTTTTTTTGTAGGACTTCAAGATATTTTGCATGTCATACATAAACACGGTGTCATCTTTCTTGAAACTGACGTGCTGTCCGTTTTACAAACAAGTTATGTTTATGCTTCTTCATCCTCTGAATGTTCCTCCCCCGTCCCTCTTCACAATAACAATCAAGGTGGATCTATGAAATGAAACACCTCTTCCCAAAGCGTGACTACCCTATTGAGGGCATGCGTCTAGGGCAGTAGGGTCTAAATCGATGGGCCAGATATACTAACATGCAGAACGTACGGTATGTTTGAAAAAGACTAACCATTTATCCAGTTCAAGCTGTCTTTAAGATGTGACATCGCGCTCTGACTATTTCCCATAAAATCGTGACAAACTATTACTTGTTCTTACATTTGACCTCTTGCTGCTTGGTTGAAAATGATAGATAAAAAAGAACTTTTTTAAAAAGAGTCAAACCACAAATGTTTTAAGATTGTTACAAAATGTAAAAAATAAAAAAGGTCTGGAGACAAAATTAATTCAGGTGACTCTGGCTTTATTAGGACAACAAACATATAATACAAATGGGTTAGGGGTTAAATATAACCATCGTGGACTTAATAGTCTAACAAAATACTTACTTATCTGAATACATTTGTTCTTTTTAAGAGCACTTTTTGAAATTATTTATTTATTATTTCAGTGGAACAATCCAGTGTTTGTTAACATTAACGCTTTCTTCTCTTTTTCTTGTGTTACTAAGATACTTTTAAACACACTTTGGTGTATGCAACACTTGTTCAGATAAAACAAGGTTTTTTCTTTTCTGATAAACTTACATATTTTAGTTATTTTATGTTACCAAGATACTTTGAGATACACCCTGATGTACACAACACTTAACAAAGGGTATAATATGAAGTAGTTGGTAAGGAAGGGGTTTTTCTTTAAGGGTGCAAAACTTTTAGAACAGGGTAAAATATTCATTAATTTGTATTGAATTGAGTTTTCTTTTTTTGATTTTCAACATACTATATGACTTTTACATATTTCTGACGTACTATACTTTTTTTTTTGACTTTTTTCTGTAGAATCTTGACAAAACTATTACTTGTTCTTAAATGATGACCTATTGCTGTAGATGAGATGAAAAAGCTACAACGCTTAAAGAACTTTTTTCTAAAAAACTCTCAATTCTACACTGACTCCCCCCACTCAACGCAATAAGTCCCACCCCACTCAGCAAATCATCTAAAACGAAGGACCCCATCAAGACGACCGTTGAAAACTAGCCATGGATCTGAGAAAAACCAAGTCTGATGTAGCCTACCCTTATTATCACCAGGATAATGGATATGGGCTTAATGACTGGATGGTACAAAGTAGGGGAGAGGATGTTCCCGAAGAAGAGCTCTCCTCTATATGTAATAGTATTGTAAACGAAACATTTAAAGTGGTCCCGGAATCTTCATTTTTCAGAAACATTCTGTAACATTACCGAAGAAATTACACTTACTCTTTTTCTTGTGTTACCAAGATACTTTTAGATACAGTTTGGTGTCTGAAAACTGAAACTGGGTGAATATAAAGTACTTTATAAGGAATTCGGATTCTTTTAAAGGCAGATTTTGGCTTTTTTCTCTTGCCAAGATACTTTTAGACACACTTTGAGGGATGCAAAACCTTAAAACTAGAAAATGAAGTACAGTCTGATTAGATTTTTTCTTAAAGACTGTTTCTCTAAAAGGTAAGTTTGTGATTTTAACAATTTTCCCTGACACTTGGCAGATTCGTGTGTAATTCTCTCACAAAGGAACTGTAAGATACACTTTTTATGTATGCAAAACCTTAAACTTTTTTTTTTTTTTGAAAATAAAATACTTTGTCTGAATACATTTTCTTTAAAGGCACTTTTTTTTATTTTAACGCTATTTCAGTGGAAAAATACAGTTTTGTTGACATCAAGGCTTTTTTCTCTTTTCTTGTGTTACTAAGATACTTTTAGACACACTTTGATGTATGCAACACTTGTTCAGTTAAACAATGGTTTTTTTTTCTGATAAACTTACATATTTTAGTTATTTTATGTTACCAAGATACTTTGATATACACCCTGATGTACGCAACACTTAACAAAAGGGTATAATATGAAGTACTTGGTAAGGAAGGGGTTTTTCTTTAAGGGTGTAAAACTTTAGAACAGGGTAAAATATTCATTAAATTGTATTGAATTGAGTTTTCTTTTTTGATTTTCAACATACTATTTGTACACAATGACTTTTCCATATTTCTGATAAACTATACTTTTTCCGTAAAATCATGACAAACTATTACTTATTCTTAAATGTCACCTATTGCTGGAGATGAGATGAAAAAGCTACAACGCTTAAAGAACTTTTTTTCTAAAAACCCTCAATTCTATAATTGACTCCCCCATTCAACGCAATGAGCCCCACCCTCCACTCAGCAAATCTTCTAAAACGAAGGACCTCACTAAGACGATCGTTGTAAACTAGCCATGGAGCAGAGAAAAGCCAAGACTCCCCCCGCGAGTTGCAGTCAGGAACAGAGTCCACCAGCGACACCACCATGTGGGAAACCCGAATCTTGCAGTACTACTGCTGCTGATGCTACTCCTCGGGTCAAGAAGTCTCGGTTTAGGGACACAGTGAAATCGGAATTGTTTTATATTCTGGAGATGGTGATGTATCGGTACAGAAAAGAAATCTGCAAAGAATGCCGACGCAGTAACCCCGACCAGAGGCAACACGATTGTCGGAATGACATGCCCGATTTCTTCTTCAGAAACAATTACAAAGCGTTAATGAAAAGACTTTGGCTCGCCGACTTCGTTGCAGTGATTGACCAGAGTCTTATTGAAAAAGGCATTTGCGAGGATAAACTGAGGATAGGACGCGCTTCGGAAGCCTTTCTGCACAAGCTTGTAAAATGCAGATGCCTCAAGGAGAGACTTGAAATATCCATACAGAGTTGGATGGAGAAGAAGAAGAAGAAGAAGAAGACTAACAAACAGCAGTCGGATGGAGAAGAAGCCAGGGACTTGTTCAATGCAGTGACTTTTTTCTTTAAGTAAAATAAAAATGGGAAACTACTATGCAAAACGCTCTGTATATATTGATCATAATGTAGTCCTTACCCGTTTAATAAGTGTGATGATGGGGACGATTGAAAACAGAATGAGTAGTGACCCCCGTGTAAACAGAATGGCTGAAGTTTGTAAACTAGAAGACATTTTGGATATCGTTCGTTCTGGCAGTACTATTCCGGGTCATTGGGAAATGATTGTAAACGAAACATTTAAAGTGGTCCTGGAATCTTCATTTTCCGAAACATTCTGTAACATTATCTCAGAAATGAAACAAACATCAACAGTGTATCACGTGCTCTCATTGTATGCTCTGTTTGTAGATGTAATGCATCTTTGCGTCGAAAACAGCATAGACGTGAATATTTTGACTGAAGTGAAAAAACTCCATCACGATATCTCCAGTAACATGGGGAATTCTAAGCTGGAGACTGTCCTGGGGATGCTACAATCAGTATAACTATTGATTTTGCGTGTGAAAAAAATAAAAAAAGTGTTTTTTTACATCTAAAAACTGTTGTCATCATTTTAGCAAGGGGAGCGTGTCTGATACATGTGTATTACAGTCCTTCTTGTTGTGTTTTTCAGTGTTTTCTGTGTGTCTGTACACACAAAGCACGCGTCATTATCTACTTTTCAGCTTTTATATACAAAGTGTATCTTCAGTAACTTTACCAGAGAATTTAAGCATAAATCTGTCAAATGTTCAAAACAGCCTTGTTTCACTGAAATACCCTCAAAATGACAAACTGCCATTATTACGAAATCTCCTCAAACAGAGTACTTTCTACAGATGAAGCCTTCCCACTCAACGCAATATGTCCCACCCACTCAGCAAATCATATAAAACTAAGGACGACCGTTAAAAACTAGCCATGGATCTGAGAAAAACCAAGTCTGATGTAGCCTGCCCTTATTATCACCAGGATAACGGATATGGGCTTAATGACTGGATGTTACAAAGTAGGGGAGAGGATGTCCCCGAAGAAGAGCTCTCATCTATATCATATCCATGTAAGGTTTTTAGGACAAAAGAGGACCATGATAACATGACATATGAAGAATAATCTTTCTTTAAAAGATGGTATATAGATAACCTTTATAGAAACAGTATATCTCATACCACTCGCCAAGATCGCAAACGACAATTAGCTAGAAAAGAATAGAAAAAGTAAAGAAAAACGAAGAAAAAAGAAAAAGCAACATGAAAAGAGAAGAAAAAATTAAAAGCAAACGCAGAATGCGAATGAAAAGAAAAGGGACCATAGGACGGAAAACTAAAAAGACAAAAAGAAGGAAGGTGAAAAGAAAAAGAAACAATGTGAAGAATTTAAACTAGAG
>NC_047516.1:21617164-21658934 GCF_902827115.2 Pseudochaenichthys georgianus
ACATTGCAGCAGTCGGTTAGCGGGAGATGTTCTATAAGATTATTATGATCCGGTAATGGCTCTACAACACCATCCTCTAGTTTAAATTTCTTCACTTTGTTTCTTTTTCTTTTCACCTTCCTTCTTTTTGTCTTTTTAGTTTTCCGTCCTATGGTCCCTTTTCTTTTCATTCGCATTCTGCGTTTGCTTTTAATTTTTCTTCTCCTTTTCATGTTGCTTTTTCTTTTTCTTCGTTTTTCTTTACTTTTTCTATTCTTTTCTGCTAATTGTCGTTTGCGATCTTGGCGAGTGGTATGAGATATACTGTTTCTATAAAGGTTATCTATAATACCATCTTTTAAAGAAAGATATTCTTCATATGTCATGTTATCATGGTCCTCTTTTGTCCTAAAAACCTTACCTGGATATGATATAGATGAGAGCTCTTCTTCGGGGACATCCTCTCCCCTACTTTGTAACATCCAGTCATTAAGCCCATATCCGTTATCCTGGTGATAATAAGGGAAGGCTACATCAGACTTGGTTTTTTTCAGATCCATGGCTAGTTTTTAACGGTCGTCCTTAGTTTTATATGATTTGCTGAGTGGGTGGGACATATTGCGTTGAGTGGGAGGCTTCATCTGTAGAAAGTACTCTGTTTGAGGAGATTTTGTAATAATGGCAGTTTGTCATTTTGAGGGTATTTCAGTGAAACAAGGCTGTTTTGAACATTTGACAGATTTATGCTTAAATTCTCTGGTAAAGTTACTGAAAGATACACTTTGTATATAAAAGCTGAAAAGTAGATAATGACGCGTGCTTTGTGTGTACAGACACACAGAAAACACTGAAAAACACAACAAGAAGGACTGTAATACACATGTATCAGACACGCTCCCCTTGCTAAAATGATGACAACAGTTTTTAGATGTAAAAAACCACTTTTATTATTTTTTTCACACGCAAAATCAATAGTTATACTGATTGTAGCATCCCCAGGACAGTCTCCAGCTTAGAATTCCCCATATTACTGGAGATATCGTGATGGAGTTTTTTCACTTCAGTCAAAATATTCACGTCTATGCTGTTTTCGACGCAAAGATGCATTACATCTACAAACAGAGCATACAATGAGAGCACATGATACACTGTTGATGTATGTTTCATTTCTGAGATAATGTTACAGAATGTTTCGGAAAATGAAGATTCCAGGACCACTTTAAATGTTTCGTTTACAATCATTTCCCATTGACCCGGAATAGTACTGCCATAACGAACGATATCCAAAATGTCTTCTAGTTTACAAACTTCAGCCATTCTGCTTACACGGCGGTCACTACTCATTCTGTTTTCAATCGTCCCCATCATCACACTTATTAAACGGGTAAGGACTACATTATGATCAATATATACAGAGCGTTTTGCATAGTAGTTTCCCATTTTTATTTTACTTAAAGAAAAAAGTCACTGCATTGAACAAGTCCCTGGCTTCTTCTCCATCCGACTGCTGTTTGTTAGTCTTCTTCTTCTTCTTCTCCATCCAACTCTGTATGGATATTTCAAGTCTCTCCTTGAGGCATCTGCATTTTACAAGCTTGTGCAGAAAGGCTTCCGAAGCGCGTCCTATCCTCAGTTTATCCTCGCAAATGCCTTTTTCAATAAGACTCTGGTCAATCACTGCAACGAAGTCGGCGAGCCAAAGTCTTTTCATTAACGCTTTGTAATTGTTTCTGAAGAAGAAATCGGGCATGTCATTCCGACAATCGTGTTGCCTCTGGTCGGGGTTACTGCGTCGGCATTCTTTGCAGATTTCTTTTCTGTACCGATACATCACCATCTCCAGAATATAAAACAATTCCGATTTCACTGTGTCCCTAAACCGAGACTTCTTGACCCGAGGAGTAGCATCAGCAGCAGTAGTACTGCAAGATTCGGGTTTCCCACATGGTGGTGTCGCTGGTGGACTCTGTTCCTGACTGCAACTCGCGGGGGGAGTCTTGGCTTTTCTCTGCTCCATGGCTAGTTTACAACGATCGTCTTAGTGAGCTCCTTCGTTTTAGAAGATTTGCTGAGTGGAGGGTGGGGCTCATTGCGTTGAATGGGGGAGTCAATTATAGAATTGAGAGTTTTTAGAAAAAAAGTTCTTTAAGCGTTGTAGCTTTTTCATCTCATCTCCAGCAATAGGTGACATTTAAGAATAAGTAATAGTTTGTCATGATTTTACGGAAAAAGTATAGTTTATCAGAAATATGGAAAAGTCATTGTGTACAAATAGTATGTTGAAAATCAAAAAAGAAAACTCAATTCAATACAATTTAATGAATATTTTACCCTGTTCTAAAGTTTTACACCCTTAAATAGAAACCCCTTCCTTACCAAGTACTTCATATTATACCCTTTTGTTAAGTGTTGCGTACATCAGGGTGTATCTCAAAGTATCTTGGTAACATAAAATAACTAAAATATGTAAGTTTATCAGAAAAAAAACCCATTGTTTAACTGAACAAGTGTTGCATACATCAAAGTGTGTCTAAAAGTATCTTAGTAACACAAGAAAAGAGAAAAAAGCCTTGATGTCAACAAAACTGTATTTTTCCACTGAAATAGCGTTAAAATAAAAAAAAGTGCCTTTAAAGAAAATGTATTCAGACAAAGTATTTTATTTAAAAAAAAAAAAAAAAGTTTAAGGTTTTGCATACATAAAAAGTGTATCTTACAGTTCCTTTGTGAGAGAATTACACACAAATCTGCCAAGTGTCAGGGAAAATTGTTAAAATCACAAACTTACCTTTTAGAGAAAAGTCTTTAAGAAAAAATCTAATCAGACTGTACTTCATTTTCTAGTTTTAAGGTTTTGCATCCCTCAAAGTGTGTCTAAAAGTATCTTGGCAAGAGAAAAAAGCCAAAATCTGCCTTTAAAAGAATCCGAATTCCTTATAAAGTACTTTATATTCACCCAGTTTCAGTTTTCAGACACCAAACTGTATCTAAAAGTATCTTGGTAACACAAGAAAAAGAGTAAGTGTAATTTCTTCGGTAATGTTACAGAATGTTTCTGAAAAATGAAGATTCCGGGACCACTTTAAATGTTTCGTTTACAATACTATTACATATAGAGGAGAGCTCTTCTTCGGGAACATCCTCTCCCCTACTTTGTACCATCCAGTCATTAAGCCCATATCCATTATCCTGGTGATAATAAGGGTAGGCTACATCAGACTTGGTTTTTCTCAGATCCATGGCTAGTTTTCAACGGTCGTCTTGATGGGGTCCTTCGTTTTAGATGATTTGCTGAGTGGGGTGGGACTTATTGCGTTGAGTGGGGGGAGTCAGTGTAGAATTGAGAGTTTTTTAGAAAAAAGTTCTTTAAGCGTTGTAGCTTTTTCATCTCATCTACAGCAATAGGTCATCATTTAAGAACAAGTAATAGTTTTGTCAAGATTCTACAGAAAAAAGTCAAAAAAAAAAAGTATAGTACGTCAGAAATATGTAAAAGTCATATAGTATGTTGAAAATCAAAAAAAGAAAACTCAATTCAATACAAATTAATGAATATTTTACCCTGTTCTAAAAGTTTTGCACCCTTAAAGAAAAACCCCTTCCTTACCAACTACTTCATATTATACCCTTTGTTAAGTGTTGTGTACATCAGGGTGTATCTCAAAGTATCTTGGTAACATAAAATAACTAAAATATGTAAGTTTATCAGAAAAGAAAAAACCTTGTTTTATCTGAACAAGTGTTGCATACACCAAAGTGTGTTTAAAAGTATCTTAGTAACACAAGAAAAAGAGAAGAAAGCGTTAATGTTAACAAACACTGGATTGTTCCACTGAAATAATAAATAAATAATTTCAAAAAGTGCTCTTAAAAAGAACAAATGTATTCAGATAAGTAAGTATTTTGTTAGACTATTAAGTCCACGATGGTTATATTTAACCCCTAACCCATTTGTATTATATGTTTGTTGTCCTAATAAAGCCAGAGTCACCTGAATTAATTTTGTCTCCAGACCTTTTTTATTTTTTACATTTTGTAACAATCTTAAAACATTTGTGGTTTGACTCTTTTTAAAAAAGTTCTTTTTCATCTATCATTTTCAACCAAGCAGCAAGAGGTCAAATGTAAGAACAAGTAATAGTTTGTCACGATTTTATGGGAAATAGTCAGAGCGCGATGTCACATCTTAAAGACAGCTTGAACTGGATAAATGGTTAGTCTTTTTCAAACATACCGTACGTTCTGCATGTTAGTATATCTGGCCCATCGATTTAGACCCTACTGCCCTAGACGCATGCCCTCAATAGGGAAGTCACGCTTTGGGAAGAGGTGTTTCATTTCATAGATCCACCTTGATTGTTATTGTGAAGAGGGACGGGGGAGGAACATTCAGAGGATGAAGAAGCATAAACATAACTTGTTTGTAAAACGGACAGCACGTCAGTTTCAAGAAAGATGACACCATGTTTATGTATGACATGCAAAATATCTTGAAGTCCTACAAAAAAAAAAAGGGTACAAGTATATTGTGTTGAAAATATCGCAAAAAGTCGTAATATTGTATAATGTATTAGTTGCATGTTGTATTTTTGCTAGCAATCACTATGTAGTTTTTTCAAAAATATAATGGAAAAAAAAAAGCGAGAAAGACAAAAACAAAATACGTTGAAAAGGGGATGAGTATGTCTGGCTCTCGGGGGGTTGGTTTGTTAAGAGTCACAGTCTTAAAGAAAATCTGCTCAGAAAAAGTACTTAACTTTCTACCAGTTGTAGAGTTGTCATACATAAAAAACACTATCATAGGTCTAGGAGTGTTTTTAGCTGTAAAATACCTCCACATTTTAGTTTTCAGCGTACGGTTAAATCTTTCTACCATACATGGCTATATGTCAATGGCGGTTATATATAATGTTGTATACCGTTTTTCTTCAACAAGTTTTTGAAAAACTTTATTTAAAAGAATTCTTTCCCTTCACTGTCCTGCTTCATTGTAGGATTTCTGCCATGTCTCTACTTCAGTTTAACCATCTCTGTTATTATGTGATGGAATACTAGATAAATAAGTAATTAGATACCTTACCGTTACTGCGCTCATAAAGAATGATAAGAATAAGAATAATGCGTATTGAACTGGTTTAATTAATTAGTGATTTTATTTAAGGTAATTAGTTAGAAGCCCTATTTTATCAGTATGTCTGCACAGCAGTTACAATGGTCAAACTACATTAACACAGAATTGTCCCCATTCTTTCTTTAATAGTTACTAACATTAGATATTTTTAATGAGATATTAAAAACAAAAGATATCCCTGGTTTTCATTTAAAAAATCAAGTCACTGAATGCAAGTAGTTGCCTTAGCTTATTTTGTTATGATATGATGATGTTCAATACTGATACTGTTCAAATTAGTTAATGAAATAATCGTTTGGTTATTTTATGCATAGCCTAATGTTACATTTATGTGCTTAAGAATGCCTTCAAGACAGAGGAGATTGAAACATATCTTCGGCTGTAGGCCTCTAAAGCGAGAGGGGTGAGGGGCGGGGAAAGTGTGTGTGTGTGTGTGTGTGTGTGTGTGTGTGTGTGTGTGTGTGTGTGTGTGTGTGTGTGTGTGTGTGTGTGTGTGTGTGTGTGTGTGTGTGTGTGTGTGTGTGTGTGTGTGTGTGTGTGTGTGTGTGTGTGTGTGTGTGTGTGTGTGTGTGTGTGTGTGTGTGTGTGTGTGTGTGTGTGTGTGTGTGTGTGTGTGTGTGTGTGTGTGTGTGTGTGTGTGTGTGTGTGTTCCCCCTCCTCCACCATATGTTTTCTCCCCTCATGTCTGTTTGTAACTTTTTAGGGATCTCGCTGTGTGTTAAAAACTGTATCAAAAGCTTTGGTAACCTTACCCTTCTTTTTCTTTTTAATGTTTGAGCACAGGTTTTTCTAAATACATTTATGACTGTTAACAAATAATTAAAGCCATCATTATATTTGGACAGCGACTGCATATCGCAGAGATCTGCTTGAAATTGCTGCAACGGTCTGAGTACGAAAACTCGGTTACTTATAAAATACACCATAGCCGACTTGTACAAATGTATATGCGTTATCCTCTGATAAATATTCTCTGACTTTCTATATATTTAAGTATATTACCTACCTCCCTCTGTTTACCACAGGTTTGTCTCCATAGGGGGTTTATGGCTTCTCCATAGGGGGTTTGGGGTTTTCCCTTGCCCTATCCTTTAACAAAAAGGCTGACTTTTTAAAATATCTGTTTTTTATATGCTTTACTTTGATTTGGAGCACCCAACGGATGGCTGTAAGTTGTCACCGGTGTCTCGCTGATTAAATTCATATCAAGACGTCTCTTGGCCATTTTCTCTCGACTTGAAAAATATTTAAGAGTGACGCTGGCTTTTTATTTAGATAGAGGGAGAGGGTGAGGGGCGGGGAAAGTGTGTGTGTGTGTGTGTGTGTGTGTGTGTGTGTGTGTGTGTGTGTGTGTGTGTGTTCCCCCTCCTCCACCATATGTTCTCTCCCCTCATGTCCTGTCATGTCCTGTTTGCAAAAACAGAGAGGTTTAAATATATGTTTTTAAGATGCCTTACTTTTGATTAATTTCATGTTATTTGCAAGTATTTGTAAGTTACATTCGATACTGTATACAGGATTAACCACACAGGAAGTGGTAAGGAGGCGGGACATATATCCTAGGCATATTAATTGATTGAAAACAACGGCATTTTATTTTTCTCATTTTTTTAATTTTAATTTATTTTATTTTTTTATTTTGAAAACCGGAAGCGGGGGCGGGACATCCGCCGGAAGCGGGGGCGGGACATCCGCCGGAAGCGGGGGCGGGACATCCGGTCGAACGAGGCGGGACTTCCGGTCGAACGAGATGGGACTTCCGGTTTCAAAATAAAAAGGCGGGACTTCCGGTCAAATAAGGCGGGACTTCTGGTCGAAAAGGGGCGGGGCGACCTGTCACTTTTTCTGCATACTAATGAGATTGAAGTGGCATTTGTATCACTACTCAAGTAGCTCTTGGCCACTTTCATTTTTTCAAAGTAGCTCTCAGGTGGAGAAAGGTTGGAGACCCCTGTTCTAGAGAATTCGAACGGCACTTATCATGGCTGCCACTGAGGGACTTCCGGGTCATTTCACTCCTTTAGGAATTATTTTATTTCTATTGTGCACTCTAATCAATATTAATCTAACTATTGTTCGTTTATACATTTTAAGAATGGCGTTTATCTTTTTTGAGAATGAGTTCTTATTTTATTTAATATATGTGGGTCTACAACAGATGATACAAATGTTTGTGTCAGTAAATGTGTACTAACAGAGGCGGGGGTGTTTGTGAACACAACGGGGACAGAGCTGCTGTCAGACGATCAGCTGTGCGGCGTCATCACAAACGGACGTCGCTTCACGTGACGCTCCGGAGGAAAGGACGTCCCATTGCTCTTAAAACTCATTTCCCTGCTTCTCGTGGTTTCCTTGCGTCCCTCCATGCTTCCCTGGTGGGAGGGACTAGTCACAGGGAAACGACGCAAGTGAGGGACGCAAGGAATCCATTTAACCGAAGTGAGAAGGGCCCCCAGTCTCACATCTCACATCACATCGTCATAAACAAATACCGGAAACAGACCGAAAACATTTATAAAATCTTTTTTTTTTTTAAATGTCTGATTGTCTGATTGTGTTCACCTGTTGCCCTTGTGTTTCTTCCTCCCTTACCCAGCTGTTTCTTGTCCTGTGATTACCCCTCTCTGTATTTAGTCTTGTCTTCCCCTGTGTGCCTTGTCGGTTCATTGTTTTTCCTGTCTCCCTCCATGTTGATCACGATAATTTTTTGGGTGATGTATATTCCTTGTGCTACCTATGTTATCATGCCATGTTTTTTGCTCATCAGCTTTGTAAATAAAGCTCGTTTTTGTTTCTAGACCTTTTACCTCTTTTTGTAGTCTGCATTTGGTTTCCTTCCTTTTCCGCGATCTTAACAGATGAGCTTCTTTAATTTAGCCCTTCACATTCAAACAGAAACTGAATAGGCAGATTTGAAGGGTTTATTTATTTGGATTTGTTATTTTAAATCAAGTTATTTTGGTAAAACTAATGAAAAATATTTTTTAAAAATATATATTATTTTGTAGAATATCTTAGGCCCTCAGAGAGGGCCGAGAGGGCCCTGACGGCTCGCCACTGTCACCGACTGATGTGCAGGAGCGTCAGCCGGTCCGGGACTCATGAGGGTCCGAACGGTGAACACTGTGGTTCCCGACGCGATCACAAGGCTACAGATAGCGATGAGCTTGAATAATCAAATATTGATAGCTTGGCTTCTGCTCTGAGAATAGTAGCCAGCGCAGCGAGATGATGAAAAAGGACTGAACTTGTTGACAACACCGGGACTTATGCCTTCCAGGGTCATGCAAGGTCACACATGACTTTTTTGACATAAATACTCAACCAGCGCATGCACTAGACAGAAAATATCCAGTGCCAAACATTGCCTCTGGCAGTCAGTAAGGATGAAATAGAACTTCTTCCAACAAAACACAACAGCAGATAATGCCCAGGGCCCAGGATATCAGGAAAAAGACAGAACAGGATGAAAATAAACCAAACGCCCTAAGAAGTTTCCAAACTGGTTGAAACTGTTTAGTCCTCATATCATCTGGGTCAAAGGTGACCTGGTTTGACACCATTATTTTGTATCTGCTTTATCTCCTGCCTCTTTGTTAAGACAGGTACAAAGTTCCAAAAGTGATGAGTGGGTGTTTACTGGCATATTTTATATTGTAGAACTAAACATGAAAATCTCATAAGGTGCGACGTTTGTTCAGGCCATTAACTGAAGCCCGTGCAAACACATTTTGACGTCAAGACAAAGGAAATGGAAGTGGGAAAATGCTAACTTGTGTTCAAGCTTAAAGACTTCTCAAGCATTGTCCATATTTCCATTTTGCCAGCGAACAGCATGTCAATCAGAAAAGTAGAGAAACTCTCATCTACCCTTTTCAAAAAGACAGGATGTAGATCCTTCAATATATAAAATAAGCTGAGCTTAAAGGGGCCCTTTTATGCATTTGGGGTTTTTGCCTTTCCTGTGTAGTGTGATATAGGTTTTTGTGCATGTAAATGGTCTGCAAAGGCTAAAATCCAAAAGTTCCCTACAGAGGGAGTTTATCTCGCACACACTCCCCCCTGGCCTGAAACGCCTCACTTTGATTCATTTGTTTACTTCCATCACAAAGTGACATCACTTGGCATTTGAATTATCACAACAGAGCTGGCCAGCTAACCAATTAGAGCAAACTGGGTTTTGGTTTCAGACAGAGGGTGAAAATAGGTTTTCAAGCAGTATTAGAAAAATAAAGAGCTCTCTGAATATTAAAGTAAGTAAACACCTGAAAACTAGTATAATAGGGCCCCTTTAAACCCTTAATAAAACAATTAAAAGCAACATTTTCTAAATAAGACTTACCGGATGATTGTTGGGAACAGTTCCCCAGAGTAGAGAATGCAGCAGTTGAATGAGGCAGCGAGGCAACCTTTACCCAGTACAGCCATACACGTGTGTGCAGTCTGTTTATCTGCACATGGAGTGAGACATTCATCAGAGGACTGTGTTGTTTCTGCAGTATAATATTCAACTTGTATACATGTTTTCAACCATACCATAAGGTATCAGCAGGTTGATCAAAATAGTGATTCCAGCGATGATGGGAGCCCCACATTGTGATATGCGCCGTCCAATATAAGTCATAGATACGACCATGATGACTTTAGCATGGATGTCGACAGCTCCGAAGATCACTTGGATCAAGTAGATGTCTACCCCAAACTTCTGCAGATCCATCGCAAGACCGTAGTAAACAAAGCTCGTGGATAACCTAGGTTTGTTTTTGAAAGAAAGCATTAACAGTGTCAAAGTAATTTCGTATTTGGTGCTGAAAAACTGAGATTTTTACAAGAAGGAACATGTACCAGACAGCACTGAGGCAGATCGTCATTCTCCTCATTGTAGGTGTGCGGAACAAATCCAGGACAGAGTGGGTGCCTTGTGAGCAGGACATCTCTTTCTTCATGGTTTCCTGCAGCCTCTATGCAAACCGACAAAAGATTAATGTATTTTATACACATTTATAAACACAGATAGATGGTACAATAACATAAAAACAGCACATTCTCTTACCTTCATGTCGATTTTCTCTCCCTCTTCCTTCCGTCCATTAAATTTCGCCACACTTTTAAGGTTCTTGATGGCTTGTTCAGGGTTATTACTCATAACTAACCATCTTGAAGATTCATGAAACCACCTGTGTGAAATATGTGTTCTGTTAATCGTGCAAATAAACATGCATCTGTGATTCTGGTTTGCTTTGATTTGCATGTCAATACTTAGCATCTTACCATGCAATGAGGAAGAAGACAAAGAAAGGCAAAGACACAGCCAGGGTTAACCACCTCCAGTCCCGGATGAAGTACGCGATGAGCGCCAGTATCAACTGCCCAACTGTGTAGAAGTAACCTGTCGTTGTCCCCACTATTGTCCTCACACTAGTGGGGATCCACTCCACAACTTGATATTAAAGAAAAAAGAGAAAGAGGTATTTTTATTTTATTTAGTACAATTATTATTCTTTAATCATTATGCATGTTGACTGCTTCCATTTAAGTTGTTTTACGCTGATTGTACCCTATCCGGCTAAATGTCTTACTTAGCGAGAAGGTGTTGAGCCCCATGCCGGACAGAGCCATGCCACAGACAAAGCGGAACAGGCAGAAGAGCGGGAAGGTGGTCGAGAAAGCAGCACATGTTCCTGACACAGCCATCAGCAGGTGAGAAATAAGAAATAGGATGCGTCGACCATATCTAGAGCCAAGTGGGTTAAAGAGTTAATTCAGACTGTATCAAATCATATGATTTTAACAAGGCTGCATGAAAAAAAAGACATGTTGTGTAGTGTGAGACCATTTTAAAGGGGAAATATGATGCTAATTTTCTGGTTCATTCATGTATTCTGGTTTTAGTAGAACATTTAATTATGCTTTAACGTTTATTGAGAGATGTAGATTGATAAAAACGGTTTGCATACTGCTAAAAATGCAGTCTATTTATATTTGCATTTTTAATGAGACTGCATAAGTTAAAAACATAATTCATAAAAATACACTAAGAAAGTAAAAACAATATTCACAAGTGTTATGTATATGTAAAGCATGTATTTTTGCATTTATTATTTGATGTGCATTGTATTTACAGTAATTATTTTTTATACATATACAGTATATTACTACATAATCTGTACTGCAACAACAAAAACGAACGTAAAGAAGAACTCAAAAGAAACAAAGTTGTGGTCATTGTACGAGTGAAACCCAGTTAAAACCTCCTATGGACTGTACCATCCCTTTCAAGCGGGGAAAAAATATACCCAAGGGCTTGACAGTAAATCATTAGTGATGAGATCAATGTTACCTGTCTGAAAGACCTCCAAAGACAACAGCACCCAGAAGCACACCTCCCATGTAGACCGTCTGTCCCATTTGCTTCAAAGACTGCTGATCACACACCAAATTCCACTAAAAAATATGGAACAACCATTTAAGGCACAGGACAAGAAAACATATACACATAAGCAAAGAAAAATTAAATATATTCCTACATCAGATATGATTGTGGATTTTATGTGAGTCATGTTATAGGTCCATCCATCGGAACATCCCTGCAGGTCAACATCCAAACCAGCGTTAGTGTCTCCCTCCTTCCCTGAACTGGAGCTCCCGTTTTTAGTCAGGAGGTGCCACTGTGGAGCCGCGTAACGCAAGCACCTCTCTGGCTTCCCTGTCTGGTCCAGCGGCACCGTGACCAGCAGCGCTTCCTCTGCACTCATCTGGGACTGAGACAGGTTTGTGTGTGCGTTGCAGAAGTGAGGGGGAACCAAAGCCACAAAGTTCTGCAGCAGGTTGTGACTGGCAAACAACATCACAGGTATGCAGAGAAGGGTCGTCTGCAGGATCTGGAAGCGTCCTGTGCTCCCTACCTGCTCCAAGAGTTCCCCAAACCCCATAGTGGTGTACTACAAAAACTCCACAAGTTAACTTTATGTTAATGACAGCACAGCCTGTTGTTGTCCTTAAAAGTCCTTAAAAGCGAGCTGAAAAAATCAAAAAGAAGTAAAAATGGTCGCTGTTAGTGCAGTCTGTTAAAGTGAGTAATCGGCTCTCAAACTCCAACAGCTTTTCAGAACTTTAGATTATAAGTGCAATGTAACCTCTTGAGGTGTTAGCGACTTGTTCACCAAACACTGAGGCAGAATGTGGAGTCCTTGCTGTGCAGGGACAATGTCCGGATGAAGAGTTCGAGTGCAAGTGAGCTCAAACCAAAGGTGGGCTCATAACTATGCTCAGCTGTTTTCACCTTTTGCACTGAAACCTTTTCCCTGCCCTTTATTGGTTACATAACATGAATAACAGGGAGATAGTGTCTGTGTTTGTGGGCATGTGAATGTGAGGTCAAACAAACTGATTTGGTTTCATTAGTAACTTCTTTGTCAGTTTCTTTAACTTTTTCTATAATTGTTTGCATGATGTCTTGTTTATAAATCTACATTATTTGTTCACTGGTTCAAAGGAAACACCACAGTCAGAAATGTGCAATCAGGCATACAGAAAAGGGAAAACCAAAAGTAAATGTTTGATAAGAATTATAGCTGTGTTTATTTGGAGTCGGTTGACAGTTCAACTGAACTGCAGCCTGATACAAAAAATGTGCTGAAAGGTGCTGTATAAATAAACTTGCCTTGCCTTGCCTTACAATTTTAAATTGGTTTTAGCCTAAACAGATATTTCTCTTTGGCAGACGCAATGGAAATATACTCACTTGTTATTTTCTTAATTTGTTTAGTGAAAAGTCTGACACAGTGCAGTCTTTATCATAGCACTTATCATAGTTATCAAAGGAGTCTTTTTTATTATGGTCCTTGTCTTGGAATGACCTTCAATCACGCCTCAAACTGAGGGCACTTGTCTCAATAGCTTGTTTTAGATTGAAGTTGTCTGAAGTCCTTACCACCAGCTGCTCTTGCAGTAATAAGTAGTGCACCTGTCTTACTGTCCTAATGTGCACAATGTAGTACTGCTTTTTTGTCTTTTGTTTTCTTAGTTATGTTCTCTGTATTTTATATGTTTGTGTTGTGTAACGTTGCTGCCTTCTTGGCCAGGTCAGCATTGCAAATGAGATTCTATCTCAATGCTTTTATCTGGTTAAATAAAAATAAAAAGTTATTTAGCATAGCATTTAAAAGACAAATTTATTTCCGTACTTTACCTTGTCTTTTTAGAAGTGGAAAAAACTGCCCTTTGATTTTGCCGTTCTGTGTGTAATTGAAAAACATAATCTACCTGATTTCATATTGTTTACTTATTGATTGATAATTTAGCATAAGGCCCATGCAATGAATGACAGACGCAAACCAGTTAAATGTAAATCCTCTTGTCACAAACTTCTTTGTCTGACTTGTTTCAGTAATTGTATCAGACAGTGCTCATTTAAAAGTAGCCTGGATAAAGAAGTGTGCAAAGTATTTCAGTTCAACAGAGCAAAGGGAATGAGAAGACTTAAGTGTAGGTGCTGATTTTATTGAAAATAGTTTTGTTTTCAAATACAAGATTACAAGTAATAAGAAGTTATACAAATACCAGTAAAAGCAAAGCACCTGTAGAAGGCACATTTTCTAAAATATAAAAACATGATTTATGCAAATCCAGACTAAAATCCTCCTATAACACAAACACACACAGATCTAATTGTTCACAGCTATTAATTTCACTGTATTGACCTGTCTTATTGCAACTCCACCTGTCTAGCAGACATACAATATAATAAGCTTTCTATTGAAATCAAACTAATAAATTGGCCGGAGAAAAAGCAGTAACCAGGATTCCAGGGTTGCCAACTCTCACGCATCTAGCGTGTGACACACGCTTTCACTCTCAATCTCACGCTGCCCAAACTATTCTCACGCCAAAAACAAGAATACCGAAGACAAGAAACGGTTTTTGACCCCAGAAGCGAAAAATTATACATTGAATTCAATGGAGAGAGAAAACGTATATTTTGATCCCGTTTGAATTGTGCCACGAATGACACATATGATGTTTGTCAATCTTAAACAATCATTTCCATGTAAAAAAAGTCACAGTTTGTCGTAAAACTGTTGAGATATAAGACTATGAAAAATACGCAACTACAAATCCCAAATCCCATTCTGGGTCGCGTAAGTGATGTCATAGGCGATAATGCTCCAAGACTGGTTGCGACTCGCAATTAAAGCAAAGAAGAAGATCTCATAACTGATTTATTCCCTCCAATAAATATAAGAGATTGCTCCAATACATTCACTTTTACAAGATGCCTGTGTGCTTTGTACCAGGTTGGAATCACAAAAGTGATCATACCACTTGCTCGTTCTATCGCTTCCCGTCTGATGAAAGGACCAGGAGTCGTTGGACCAAACATCAGGTAATACTCATGTTTTGCATGGAACATAGTCAAGTTAGCTACATAGCTAGTAGCGAGCACGTTAGTTAGCATCACATTACTTAGCCTTGTCATTTGTATTAGCCTTAACATGAAGTAAACCCAAATGTTAAACAGTAAGAGTAGTCATGATGGTAAGTATTTTGTGAAACAGCCTATCGCCCCCTCCACCAGGTGCTAAAGGGGCGGGAGGTAGGCTAACGGCACATTAGCATCGGCGATCATTTCTACTTAATGCTATCTGCTCAAATGGTTAACATTGAACATTAAAAGTTCAGGGAGAGTCGAAGGAAGGCAGGCATGACATTCTTCTGGACGTGTTTCATTGTGATGATAGTGAGTCAATCTGTTTGTTGGAAAGACAGTAGTTGAGTGATTACTGATAGAAAATTATTAAAAGAGATAATTATTCAAAGTGTTGTTACTTTAAAGTGTTGTTACTGACCTTTTTCTCTTTTATTTTCTTTACCTCACCTGTAACTGCTGAGACCCTGAGGAACATGCACACTGGACTGACCTGCTCTGGCAACCTGATTTCCACTGTACGTAATAGTATTTGGTTATGGTATATTATTTATATACATCAAAGGCACAATGCACCCCCCCAGAGATCAATCAATCAATCAATGTTTATTTATATAGCCCAATATCACAAATGTTACATTTGTCTCAGTGGTCTTCACAGTGTGTACAGAATATCAGTATGACAATACGACACCCTCTGTCCTTAGACCCTCACATCGTACCAGGAAAAACTTCCGAAGAAAACCCAGTTTAAAGGGAAAAATGGGAGAAACCTCAGGGAGAGCAACAGAGGAGGGATCCCTCTCCCAGGACGGACAGACGTGCAATAGATGCCGTGTGTAAATTGAAAAGATAATACATTTGCAACATAGGTAGTCCAAATGTTTGGAAATGCATGTGTGTATAATAGGAAGATGAATCCACGAGGATATCCATCCAGGACCGATGATCCAGGACCACAGCCACGACTCAAGATCCAGCACTCGCGATCCAGGACACAGGACCGCAGGATCATCCATGACTCCGGATCCCGGCGTATATAGACGCCAAAAAGAAAGAAAGAAATGTGGGGAAGCTGGGTTAATCGGAACATGAGAGTACACAGGATTGAGTGTGATATTTTGCATATAGGTCATGTGAAATCATCTACAGAAAACTGTAGGAACGGCAACTTGTTTTGAAATTGAATTTGTAATATCCGATAATAAAGTTGATCTGTTTTCTTTATTCTTCTCTCTTCCCAGCTCCATCCATCACCATGCTCTGTTCCTGCAGGTCCTGCTTGCTAATCAATGCTAATATGTTTTTACACAATTATAAATAAAGTCAATGTTTTGTATGACATGAAGTTGTGCTTCATTCGGAGTCAATAATAAATTCATTCTGCCTTCAACTGCACAATGACTGTGGACTGCACCGACATCCATGTAGCTGCCCCCCAGTAAGATGAACCAAGCAAAGAGGGTCACCATCATGCCCAAGGACATCCAGCTGGCCCGCCGCATCCGCGGAGAGAGGGCTTAAACTGACCTGAGACCAGCACACCCAAACACAACAGCTCTTTTAAGAGCCACCTACAGTTTCAAAGAGTTGCAATCCTACATTATTATAATGATTAAACTGGTTCATGTGTCACTTAGTTTACTGAACCGTGATGAATGAAAGAAATTAGTGAGGTAGTGGTTTAAAGAAGTTACAAAGACATTAATATATGAGTGACAGGTCAGTGTAAACACAAGCTTCTGTCAATTATGGATCATTCAAACTATATACAAATAATATGTAATAAAGTTCTAAAATAAGTATTCGGTATATTCCTTGATAGCTTTTGGAGAAGGTTGTTTTTAAGTTTACTAAAATCTATCGTTTCAACTGTTTCACTTTATAAAAAGGAACAGGTGAGAAGAGCATTATTGAGTTTCTTATTCTGTCAGTAAATTATCCAAATGAATGTTTTTCATTATTTTAGTCAACCCTAAACAAATTGATTGTACCTTTTTAATAATGACCTTACATGGTCGGCAAAGTTATATTAACTTCAGAAAATCAAATCTCTTCTGAGAAAAACTAATACATGTTTAAAGATAGGAATTTGCCATCCCACTGAAAAACAGTCCGTAGAGATTTAAAGGCGTAGTTGTAGATCAGTCCAACGTTTCATTTGGATTCATTTCTCCAACGGTCAACTATTTTCATAAAGAATATATATATATATACAATATTTATATTTTTCAAAGTCAACTTTATTGTCAATCTTACTCAGTTTGTGTTTATAGACTGAGAGATCAAAAAGACGTTTAAATAAAATTATACAATTTACAGATATGTAATGTATACAAATATATATCCTATATACACCATCATGTATAATGATGGTGTAGTATGATGTAGAAGGAAGTGTGGTAGATAACAAGTAAATATACAGTCACATACAGATCCACGTTACAGCAAAAGATGGAATAACTAAGAAGCACGCAGTATAATAATAATTACATGCGACAATTAAATAACTGCTCAGCATCTCCACCACAATCCCAATCTGCTGTGTCCTGTTTTCCTCCACTCTGCATAACACCCCATCACACATACGAAACACAACGCAGAGTCTGAGGGTGTTAAGAGTATGTTTATTTAAATGTCCTCCTCTACTGGCCAACACAGGGAGCATATGCTGGGTGTAGAAGTTCTCCAGGAGGAGGAGATTTCCATGCCATGCAGGGTCTTTGGGGATGAGGATGATGATCGCCTCCTTCTGATCCACACAACAAAGTAGCAGAGACTCCGGTCTGTAATGTGCAGCTGCCCTTGGACCTGGTGCCAGTATGGGTGATTCTCCTTGAGAACATATGACCCACCCTCCTCACGGAGACAGAAGGATGGTAACTGGACTGCCTCCGCGATGGTCATGTTCATGTCACCAAAGTCCTTGAATCTACACACAGCAAATAAACTCAAATGACACAACGAGATGTAAAAGGAGATCACACATACAGTATAGACTTTTAGACTATACTGTATAGTCGATATAAAACTGGCCGCTTCAATCTGAAGAGCAACTAAAACAAAACACGGGAGTGTACCTTGTTCTTGTGAACACTAATGTTATCCACAGCATACACAGAGACCACAAAGTTCTTAAGGAGAAAACTAGTTACTAAAACAAAACACGTTAGTGTACCTTGTTAGCTAATGTTAGCTAGCTGACATTAACGTTACACATTGCACTCATATTACTCACCGAAACCTTGTAAAGCCGGTCCCGCATGCTGAGTCTTACAGAACTGACTAACTCCCCTTTTGTGTATGTACAGCTCTCAACATGCCCAGACTTGTAGTGATGTTCACCTCGTTTTATACTTTTCGCCTCATTCTAAAAGAAACAGGTGAAATTTGCTAACGTGACGGCCGTCTTTGTGATGGTGACGCGTATTGTACGAGACCAAGAGACCTGTAGTTCACTGAGCGGTTTCACACACACAAATGTGTAACTTCACAGTTTTACGACACATTTTTATTTTTTTGAGTTGCAAAATATTCTTTTAAATTGTCAAACATCATATGTGTCATTCGTGGCACAATTCAAACGGGATCAAAAGATAACTTTTCTCTCTCCATTGACTTCAATGTATAATTTTCCGCTTCCGGGGTCCCATGGAGGCTCCCGGAAAGGGAGGGACTTCGCCTCTCTATAGATAGGCGAAGTCACGCCCATCTACTTCCGGTCCATGGGACCCCGGAAGCGAAAAATTATACATTGAATTCAATGGAGAGAGAAAACGTATCTTTTGATCCCGTTTGAGTTGTGCCACGGACTACACATATGATGTTTATCAATCTTAAACAATCATTTCCATGTCAAAAAAGTCACATTTTGTCGTAAAACTGTTGAAATATAAGAATATGAAAAATACGCGACTACAAATCCCAAATCCCATTCTGGGTCGCGTAAGTGATGTCACAGGCGATAATGCTCCAAGTGGTTGGTTCACTTTTACAAGATGCCTGTGTGCTTTGTACCAGGTTGTAATCACAAAAGTGATCATACCACTTGCTCGTTCTATCGCTTCCCGTCTGATGAAAGGACCAGGAGTCGCTGGATCAGACATATCAGGTAATATCATAGGTAATATTGTTGTGCATGGAACATAGTCAAGTTAGCTACCTAGCTAGTAGTGACGAGTAACAAGCACGTTAGTTAGCATTACATTACTTAGCCTTGTCATTTTTAGTAGCCTTACCATGAAGTTATTTTATTACATGAAGTAAACCAAAATGTTAAACAGTAAGAGTAGTCATGATGGTAAGTATTTCGTGAAACATTTGAAGAGTAGCCTACTGCGCCCTCCACCGGGTGCTAAGGAAGCAGTCAGGGAGAGTCGAAGGCAGGCAGGGAGCTTTGCATGACATTCTTCTGGACGTGTTTCATTGTGATGACAGTGAGGGTGAGTCAATCTGTTTGTTGGAAAGACAGTCGTTGTGTGGTTACTGAGAGAAAATTATTAGAAGAGATAATTATTCAAAGTGTTTCAAAGTGTTGTTACTTTAAAGTGTTGTTACTGACCTTTTTCTCTTTTATTTCCTTTACCTCACCTGTAACTGCTGAGACGTTGAGGAATATGCACACTGACCTGCTCTGGCAACCTGATTTCCACTGTACGTAATAGTATTTGGTTATGGTATATTATGTATATACATCAAAGGCACAATGCACCCCCCAGAGACATACATGTATTGAGTGTGATATTTTGCATAGGTCAAGTGAAATCATCTTTACACACTAGAAAACTGTAGGAGCGGCAACTTGTTTTGAAATTGAATTTGTAATATCCGATAATAAAGTTGATCTGTTTTCTTTATTCTTCTCTCTTCCCAGCTCCATCCATCACCATTCTCTGTTCCTGCAGGTCCTGCTTGCTAATCAATGCTCATATTTTTTTACACAATTACAAATAAATTCAATGTATTGTATGACATGGAGTTGTGCTTCATTCGGAGTCAATAATAAATTCATTCTGCCTTCATCCATTCTGCCTTCAACTGCACAATGATTGTGGACTGCACCGAAACCCAGTAAGATGAACCAAGCAAAAAGGGTCACCATCATGCCCAAGGACATCCAGCTGGCCCGCTGCATCCGCGGAGAGAGTGCTTAAACTGACCTGAGACCAGCACACCCAAACACAACGGCTCTTTTAAGAGCCACCTACAGTTTCAAAGAGTTGCAATCCTACATTAATAATAATAATAATAATAATAATAATAATATATTAATTTTATATAGCGCTTTTCTGAACCCAAAGACGCTTTACATTTGGGAGGGAGGGCATAGACAAAAACCAAAAAAGACAAAACCAAAAAAATATATATATATATATATATATATTATAATGATTAAACTGGTTCATGTATCACTTAGTTTACTGAACCGTGATGAATGAAAGAAATTAGTGAGGTAGTGGTTTACTGAAGTTACAAAGACATTAATATATGAGTAACAGGTCAGTGTAAACACAAGCTTCTGTCAATTATGGATCATTCAAACTATTTATATAAAAATATGTAATAAAGTTCTGAAACAAGTATTCGGTATATTCCTTGATAGCTTTTGGAGAAGGTTGTTTTTAAGTTTACTAAAAATCTATCGTTTCAACTGTTTCACTTTATAAAAAGGGAACAGGTGAGTGGAGCATCATTGAGTTTCTTATTCTGTCAGTAAATTATCCAAATGAAATGTTTATCATTATTTTAGTCAACCCTAAACAAATTGATTGTACCTTTTTAATAATGACCTTACATGGTCGGCAACGTTAAATTAACTTCAGAAAATCAAATCTGTTCTGAGAAAAAACTAATAAATGTTTAAAGATAGGAACCTGCCATCCCACTGAAAATCAGTCCGTAGAGATTTAAAGACGTAGTTCAGTTCAACGTTTCATTTGGATTCATTTCTCCAACGGTCAACTATTTTCATAAAGAATATATATATTTTTCAAAGTCAACTTTATTGTCAATCTTACTCAGTTTGTGTTTATAGACAGAGATCCAAAAGACGTTTAAATAAAATTATACAATTTACAGATATGTATATATCCTATATACACCATCATGTATAATGATGGTGTATGATGTAGAAGGAAGTGTGGTAGAAAACAAGTAAATATAGAGTTACATACAGATCCATGTTACAGCAAAAGATGGAATAACTAAGAAGCACGCAGTATAATAATTACATGCAACAATTAAATAACTGCTCAGCATCTCCACCACAATCCCAATCTGCTGTGTCCTGTTTTCCTCCCCTCTGCATAACACCCCATCACACATACGAAACACAACGCAGAGTCCGAGGGTGTTAAGAGTATGTTTATTTAAATGTCCTCCTCTCTACTGGCCAACACAGGGAGCATATGCTGGGTGTAGAAGTTCTCCAGGAGGAGGAGATTTCCATGCCATGCAGGGTCTTTGGGATGATGATCGCCTCCTTTGTGGTCCACACAACAAAGTAGCAGAGACTCCGGTCTGTGATGTGCAGCTGCCCTTGGACCTGGTGCCAGTATGGGTGATTCTCCTTGAGAACATATGACCCACCCTCCTCACGGAGACAGAAGGATGGTAACTGGACTGCCTCCGCGATGGTCATGTTCCTCTTGCTGTGTGGACACTTCACCTCCAGCAGGGCAGATGGCTGCACAAGTCCATCGGGTGATGCTCCCAAAACACCCGACTCACTCACAAAGAGACCAGACTCGAACACTGTCACCCAATAGGCCTGCACAAAAGCCTTCACCCCTTCGGCCTCGTTTATAATCCCCCAGTTGACAGTTGGCGATGTCTCTGGCCAGTGGGTTGTATGTCTCCTCTCGCTGTTGGTAAAGTTGAGACACCGGCTGGACTACTTTTGAAGTGCCAGGCTTCCTCCACTGGCACTCAACATCTGTGGAGCTGATCTGCCACATGGCACATATTGCCAATGCTGCAGCGTGGCTGCATTTGTACATCCCCCGTGCACAATCACAGACATCGCTCTGCATCGCGCCATCGTCTCCCATGCAGATCTGTAAAAATAAAGTAAGTACCATTTGTTAGCATGCTATAATAGATTGAATGAGCAATAATACAAGGATGGTCCGGATCTGGGGGTGGGAGGGTTTATTTTTCCATAGTTTTGTCCTCTTGTCTGATTGTTGTTATTGTTTGTTTTTTCTGTATTTTTTGTAATTTGTGTTGTACTGGTTGTGATTGTACATTGTATTTTTCTAAATGTGTATGAATAAATTTTTGAAAAACATTTGATCAACAATAAAAAAGGATTTGGTCAGGATCTAGACTCAGTGTGTAGTTTATTACTGTTAGGAGATTTTGGTGGACAACTCGTCCGCTTTCTTAAATCTCCTCGCGTCCCTACACAAGCTGTTATCTTACATGAAGGAAACCCAGAGCATACACTTAACCATTAAACAATAATCCACTTTAATGGTAATATACAATGCAATACAATCAAATACATTACCATACACAACCATATCGTATCATATGTGTAATGTCAGGAGTTGGCCTACTCCTGGCTCCTGCCCACAGGCCGCCAGACCTCCAGTCCAAGCGGCACGAGGAGAGAGAGAGAGCACACAGCGGGGTTCCTGTCTAAATACCTCGCTGACCAAAGGAGGAGTTATCTGCGCCTCCCTTCCAGACCAGTGATTGGCTGCTTAAATTCCCCAATCCCAGTGGCTCAGCTTCATTATCACAGGGATCTGAGATGACTGTATGTTAACTCCACACCTTCCCCCTCTTCCTTTGTCCTCACAAAACCAAATGTTCACAGGCCCCAAAAACAGTTCACAGTTTTCTTACTCAAATCATTTTCAAGCTTCTTCACAGTTTGCATGAATACATACAAATATTTCCTTACAATTCCCTCTTTTGCACTCTTAAAAAAAGAGTGCAATTTACACAAGGCACTTGCAAAAAACTGCATCCTTGTCTGCTGAGTCTCCATACTTTTTATTCTCAGTGTCCACAGTGAAGGGCACTCCGTCCAGGCTCTCGTTGCAGATGACGCAGCGGAAGCAACCGGGGAGGTAAGACTTCCCCAGGGCCTGCCGGCCTGCATGTCCATGATTAGATGTCCACCTGCGTTGCACTTGTCTGCAGACTGCTGGAACCCAGAGTACAGAAAGTCCTCTTCACAGAAAACCCTTCCTGCATCATAGTAGAACGCCTTCCCTCTCAGCCTTCGACTACAGGCGCTGCAGGTGAAGCAGCTGTCATGGTAGAGGCTGCCCATAGCTTGGCAGGCCTGGCTGGCTCCATACACCGTCTTGTTGCACTTAACCCACACTCCTGTTTCAGCGGAGAGTGGAGTCCCCTGTGCCATCCTGGCTTGCCGTGTCTTTGTCCCCTCTGATCCGCTGACGGCGGCTTCTGGGCTGCCTGCTAGAGAGATGTCTTCCTTCTCCTCCGGCTTGCTGATGGCGGCTTCCGAGTCGATGCTGAATAGATGTCCTCCCGATCTTCCTTCTCCGGTCCGATGATGATGCCTCCCGGGACGACTGCTGGATGGATGTCCTCGAGGTCCTTCTCCTCCAATCCGCTGATGACAGCATCCGAGTCGACCTCCATGATGAGAGCCAGATCTGTCCTGATGTCGTCTAGGGTCCTCGCAGGTGTTTTCCCCCGCCGCACACTGGCTCCGCACAGTGGTACCAGTTGTCCCCCTTTCCTTGTAGGCGGACGGCATGGGATGTCCTCTGGGTCACTCGGTCGGGGCCGGAGAGCCTGGGGTTGACAGTCAGCCTCCTGCGTCTCGGGTCCCCCTTTTGGCATCCACAACCTGTGTGGAGAAATCTGATACAAATCCCTCAAGCCTACGCTCCGGGCAACTTGGAGCCTGTTGGTGGGGTGTCTTAAAACAACAGACGTCTGAGCACAGGTTTTCTAAATTAATTGTGCAGCTTCAGAATCTTAATACTTGGACTGTGCCCACTAAATAAGAACCACAACATCTTTAGGTAAACTAAATAACATATTTCAATAGCTCTGAATTTCTGACAAGCATCTGTATTTATTTAAATGAAATCCCTGAGATCCCATTAAAAATCTAAAAATATGATTTGAACTGCTAATGTTTCTGGTAAAGAAACACACTAATGTTATGGATTCAAAAACAACCAAAATCACAATACTAACAAAGTGAATGGCTTCCTGGTGATACTGCTTCTACCCGTCAGTGCTTAGATATTATCCCACTAAAAAAATGAATACAGAATTCCCACAAACTGTCATCAAATGTCTTTCTATTACAAATGTAGATGAAATGTACATCCCCATAATGACCTAAACAATAAAGTCTATGGCTCTTACTTCTTTACCAGGCTAGTTACATGATGTTGTCTGTTGAAACATTACTCACCGGTCAGCCTCTCCAGTATTTCATTCTGGACTTACATCTCTCTGGTAGCCCCTTGGCCACTGATTCTTTATCTGTGTTACCTGCTATAACTCAATCAATACTAGAGACATGTCAACATTCATCAAACAGCCTCTTATCCCCAAATATGGAGCAGGTCAATTCTAAAACTGTCAATCAATGGTCAGATTGAACAATGGAGTTGGGCAGCAGGTTCCTTTCAGTCCCTAAATGAAAAATGTACATTGTAAAGTTTACACTCCCCCTTTTTTACACATTCTCTCATGTGTAAACAAAAACCTGTATGGGAAGAAAACCTTCAGGTCATAATGGATTATAAGACAATACCAAACATTTTTCCCAAATGTACATCCATTATTTCCACAGTAAACCCTTGAGAGTGTTTCTCTCCATCATTCAGTCCTAAAAGAAACAGAATTCCAAATGTCATAGTTTGAGTTTCACATTCTTCAAACTGCCACCTCCTGTGGGAGTGAAATATCAAGCAGATTAGATACGGTTTCCCCTTTTGTGCAATGTTAGGAAACCTCTCATTTCACACATTATTATCACCCATAAATAATGTGTTAGTCCAAAACATGCTTGATTAGTCATCGTTTTAAATCATGCAGTTGCACTGATCAGGTGCAGACATACACTCACTCACACTGTCAGGTTGTAAAGTCAGGTTTGGTCAGGTTCACCACAGAGTCAGTCATTGACAGTGCCTTCCCAAGTTACCCTGTCGGTCAGTTGGTCTCAGTCTTTTTGGCCATGTGTCGTGCTCTGCAGAGACTCTGATGTTCCAGCACAGGCCAGCATCTTCCGTCTATACAAATCTGTATATATGGAGCGCCATCATTTATTAATTCACAATTACAACTATAATGTTCAAGATATCTCCAACCCCTCCTTGCTGTTTCCCACATTCCCTGAAAAGTGTCTAGCCAAAAAAATGTCACTTCCTTATTGTACTATTACTATTACTGCAATTCATTTACACCTAATTAGTATTAAAATGACTAATAGATCTATTTCAGAAACATGTGTACATCACTATCTTGTGTCAAAACATTACTAGGATCTGTAAAGATCTGCTATGTATTCCATAACTCATTCTATCAATTTATCTTCAATTCTGGTGCACTTAAAGAACAATGTTACCCTCTTTAACAGTGCGTGGAACTCTGGGTGTCTGAACATGAAACCAGTACCTCAAATTGAAATACTATATTTTGTTTAGAACCAGCTTTCCCTTCAACATGACCTATATAAATAAATATTTATCTGATCTCATAGAGCTGTTACTAAAACTCTCCCTTTGAACTGATCAATACTGTAACAAATTAAAACACTACCAAATTCACACACGAATAAAAAGTCCAGTGCATACTTCCTTCATGCCCCCCCCCCTTTTTTTATCAGTGTGTATTAGACTGATTTTCCACTTCACTTTAATAGTCTCCTCTTTTCCGCTATTTTTATTTACCAATTGACTAATTTATGGTCAATACATCTTCTTATCTTCACTTATTTATATTTATCTTTTGTTCACGATAACAATGGTATAACAACCACACGTCTTCAATTCTGGTCCACCTAAAAATCAATGTTAAACTCTTTAGCAGTGTGTGGAACCCTGGATGTCCGAACATGCAACAATTACTTCCTCCTTTATCAAGGATTTAAAAACAGAAGTCATTTCATATTTCCTATGGTAATAACTATGCTACAATGGTGAAATCAATTATTTAGATTGGAATACTATATCTGGCTTGGCACCAGCTCTCCCTTTAACATTATCCATACAGATAAAGATTTGTCTTATAGAATGGTTCCTAAAACTATCCCACTACCTTATTCACACGTGAATAAAAAATGTCAAAGAATATTTTGTTAACATGATGAAAAGATTGAAGAATATGGTTGTACTCTGAACCCTCCGTGTGTTCTCATTTTACTCTAATAGTTTACTGCTATTTTTAATTTAATAAATCTTTCTGTCTTTACGTATTTATGCTTTAAATGTGCGTTTTGTGAATAAGTGTGTTTATGTGTAAACTCACTCATTCCCGTTTTCCTTTTCTCCTCCTCTGGTTTTCTCAAGCCGTGACCCCGGCCTCCTCACTTCTAATCGACCATGCCAACTCCTCTGATTCTGTGTTCTCTTCAGTCCATCAGCTGTAACTTCATCAGCTGTAACTCTTTTAGGCAGCCATTGGCCCAGTTACATCTGCATGCCCCATCATGCTAATGTTCTTGCACTGCTTTGCATTTCATCTCCTCCTTTACAGTCTCCCTGCTGTTTTTATGGAGGGCGGATTCTGCTCTCATGTCCCACACTTTGCTCTTGTGCTCAGCTTGGAACTTCATGGTCCCCTCTGAGGGACTGATGAGCGTAGATCTCTGCCCGTCAGCATGCTGTTTGGTTCTGGATGTCACAGGTGGAGATAGTTCTGGCTGCAGTCTTGTTGTTGTTGTTGTTTCAGCTCTGGTTCTCTGTCTGTTCGATGGAGAAGGAGGAGTCTCCCGTTGGGTTAGGTCTTTTGTCTGCTTGGAGGGTCGGGATTGTAGCCTTTTCTAACTCAGAGGGGGAGTCCAGGTCTCGGGACGCATTACCTATAAAAAATCTAGCACACTGAGGTTAAATAAATCCAACCCTTTCCACTCTGACTCTTTGTAATCATACTATCTGTCTTAATTGTTAAATGCCATCTAAACAACCTAATTGATGTCTACAAATGATATTACAAAAACTCACTCTAAAAATTGTTTCATCCATTGCTACATATTTACCCAACAACTCTTTCAGGAAACCATTTTCTCCTATAAATTGAAAAACGTACATGTTTCCAGCATCACATATTCCACACACTACGAGAGAACATCTTCATATTTTCTCCAATATTTTAAGCTAGTTTCTATAACAAGATTATCATGTGTGACATAATAATCAGATGTCTTGTTTGCTAACCAAGAATATTAAACTTTAAAATCTCTTTTGACCAGTTGAAGTCCTGCTTACTTCATCCTTAAACTCTTCTTTAATTTGAAACCAAAAAAGGTCTTCCTTCTCCACCATGATCCTATCTCTATATCAAAGTCCAGACAAACTGATGATTTATCTTCAGAAACCATGAGGAATGACTCATAAAACACTATTCTCCCTTACTTCAGTTCTAAATCAAATGAGCCAGACAGGAAACCCCCTTTAACCACTTGCTTATCCTATTATTTTGATCAAAGTTGTGTTACAAGCAGGTTAGATCTGTAATGAATTAAAATCAATATTTAAAGACGCAATATAAGTTAAATATATTGTTAAGCTAATTACTGTTTTATTGTGAAGGCCTCTCTGGCAAACAGCGGCCTTTGGCTTTTATTTTGAAAGGCCGTTCCGGAACAGCGACAATCGTTCTAATGCATTAACTATAGTCGTGAAAGAGACAAGGAGGGGGAAGGCGTGTGGAAGCAAGCAATGAACTGAAAATGCCACCAATCCTGTTTTAACGTGATGGCGTACATTGAAAACCGAAGCGGGCATAAGCACCTCTGTCATAACTGACAAGCGTTCAAAAACCTTTCTGCTTATCCCTTAGGCTACTACTTTTCGTTTTATTCATAACCTAAAAATCCAATTGTGATGAATAGCTTGCTTTTGTACCATTACATTTACCAACATAAAACAAGGTCTGTACTAATCAACAATGACAACCTACAGACAGCTCATTTATTTAAATATACGCAATATATTGACTTCGCTTTATCTGACTTAATTAACGTGCTTCCCCCCCTTTCAGCCACTAGATGGCAGCAGCAGAGCACAAATGAGCTTCACTCTTCTGAGCGAATGTCTGATTACCACAGACAATGCTCACACAGGTTATTCAGGTAAAAATCACACAGATTTATTCCCCGTACATTTTGTCCAGCTTTATAATGTGGTGTTTATTTCAACAGGCAGACCAAACCATGGACGGTGCTTCAACACGCATAAGGAATGTGACCGTCCCATGGAGCTTAAACGCCCAGGTTTCAGCGAGCCCTTTACCACACGTTTGCTTTTCAAATGAATGTTTACAGACAAGGGGAAACGAGAGCCGGTCTCGTCACAATGTCGGTGACGGTAGCGTTCTCTCCCCAGGATTTAACAGATAGCAGTCCACTGACACTTTCGCTTATTCGGTCTCAGACTGCTATTTTACCCCCAGTTATAAACGGCGGATCGATCTGAAATATCGATCATCCAGGTTTCGTCGTGTAGGAATCATACCTAGAGCCCACAAACTGCACCGCTTCCACGCCACTTCAGGAATAAACTACCTGAGATCCACGCTAAACTGCTTTATTTCTCGTCACGCAGGACTCTCTGTACCTTGCGATCAACTTTCACGTGTTTTATATAACTTTCCTAACATGGTACAATATGCATCGTATATTCCATTTAAACCTTTTGTTTTTAAAAATCAAAAAACACCGTGAAACGCCTACAGACAATCCTAATGTTTTAGATATACCCAATCACAGACAGTTGATTTTCATAACAGGCGTCTGTGGTACCTTTTGTCTTGTTGATGCAGGGCCCTGCGTGATTGTCTGAGGTGTTTGAAAGCGTTTGTTCCCGACCCAGTCTGGCCGTCTGAATCCTTCCACAGCTCATGTTTATTCGGCGTCGAGATCACCATTTGTTAGGAGATTTTGGTGGACAACTCGTCCGCTTTCTTAAATCTCCTCGCGTCCCTACACAAGCTGTTATCTTACATGAAGGAAACCCAGAGCATACACTTAACCGTTAAACAATAATCCACTTTAATGGTAATATACAATGCAATACAATCAAATACATTACCATACACAACCATATCGTATCATATGTGTAATGTCAGGAGTTGGCCTACTCCTGGCTCCTGCCCACAGGCCGCCAGACCTCCAGTCCAAGCGGCACGAGGAGAGAGAGAGAGCACACAGCGGGGTTCCTGTCTAAATACCTCGCTGACCAAAGGAGGAGTTATCTGCGCCTCCCTTCCAGACCAGTGATTGGCTGCTTAAATTCCCCAATCCCAGTGGCTCAGCTTCATTATCACAGGGATCTGAGATGACTGTATGTTAACTCCACACCTTCCCCCTCTTCCTTTGTCCTCACAAAACCAAATGTTCACAGGCCCCAAAAACAGTTCACAGTTTTCTTACTCAAATCATTTTCAAGCTTCTTCACAGTTTGCATGAATACATACAAATATTTCCTTACATTACTTAATCAATGCTCTCTACATTAGGAAAACACATACCAGTGTACCAGAGGGAGTCACGCACAGCTGTGCCTAGATAACCAACATCCTTGAATCTACACACAGCAAATAAACTCAAATGACACAACGAGAAAAAGGAGATCACACATACAGTATAGTCGATATAAAACTGGCCGCTTCAATCTGAAGAGCAACTAAAACAAAACACGGGAGTGTATCTTGTTCTTGTGAACCCTAATGTTATCCACAGCATACACAGAGACCACAAAGTTATTAAGGAGAAAACTAGTTACTGAAACAAAACACGTTAGTGTACCTTGTTAGCTAACGTTAGCTAGCTGACATTAACGTTACACATTGCACTCATATTACTCACCGAAACCTTGCAAAGCCGGTCCCGCTGCTCTTACAGAACCGACTAACTCCCCTTTCGTGTATGTACAGCTCTCAACATGCCCAGACTTGTAGTGATGTTCACCTCGTTTTATACTTTTCGCCTCATTCTGAAAGAAACAGGTGAAATTTGCTAACGTGACGGCCGTCTTTGTGATGGTGACGCGTATTGTGCGAGACCAGAGACCTGTAATTCACTGAGCGGTTTCACACACACAAATGTGTAACTTCACAGTTTTACGACACATTTACATTTTTTTGACTTGCAAAATGTTCTTTTAAATTGACAAATATCATATGTGTCATTCGTGGCACAATTCAAACGGGATCAAAAGATAACCTTACTCTCTCCATTGACTTCAATGTATAATTTTCCGCTTCCGGGGTCCCATGGAGGCTCCCGGAAGGGGAGGGACTTCACCTCTCTATAAGAACTGGATACAGCGTGGGAGGTGGGGCCTCATTCATTCCTATGAGAGAGTTGCTCATTAGCGCATGATGATAAAATGGCCCAACTTTTGCAATATGGTCTACACTCAAAAAAATGATTCAAGCCCTTCTTAGACTTGACACATTAATAATGGTTTCACTTTACTTAAATATGTTTATTTAAGAAATAAACCTAAGTATAGTTCATTAGTGTAACACAAATTACATTAATCAATTCACTTATTAAATGTATTTAAGACAGAGCAACTCAAAATGAATTGTTTTCATTGGGGACCGCCCCTTTGCACATCCCCTTTGCCCATGCGCAACATCCGTGCTGTCATTTGCCGCCTTTTGTCTAACACTGACTGTGGAAACTGACTGGAGAAACTGACGGTGGAAAGTCTATTATTTGGTAAGTATTTGTTTTTTCTAGTAGTTTAGAATGTTCCCTGTTTCCAAGTAATGCCTTTTCATAATATCGACAAGAATATTTGAAAACCACCGTGTTATATTTTTGCTCCGTTTTTAGTTGGGTCTAAACAGCAAGCTAGCTAGCTTGCTAGATATGGCTGGCATTGAATACTGGATAGTAGAGATCATTAGATTATATTACATTAGATTTAACGTTATTGTCATTGAACACAGTACACCGAAATTCAGCTTAAATTCAACCAAAAAATACAAAGAGTAATTCAAGTGCATGAGGTGAAGCAGCAAGCTAGCTAGCCAGATAACTGGTTTGTTAGCTAGCTTGCTAGATACGGTTAGCATTGAATACTGGATAATGGAGATCATTAGATTATATTACATTATATTTAATGTTATTGTCATTGAACACAGTACACTGAAATTCAGATTAAATTCAACCAAAAAATACAAAGAGTAATTCAAGTGCATGAGGTGAAGCAGCAATCTAGCTAGCCAGATAACTGGTTTGTTAGCTAGCTTGCTAGATACGGTTAGCATTGAATACTGGATAATGGAGATCATTAGATTATATTACATTAGATTTAACGTTATTGTCATTGAACACAGTACACCGAAATTCAGTTTAAATTCAACCAAAAAATACAAAGAGTAATTCAAGTGCATGAGGTGAAGCAGCAAGCTAGCTAGCCAGATAACTGGTTTGTTAGCTAGCTTGCTAGATACGGTTAGCATTGAATACTGGATAATGGAGATCATTAGATTATATTACATTATATTTAATGTTATTGTCATTGAACACAGTACACCGAAATTCAGTTTAAATTCAACCAAAAAATACAAAGAGTAATTCAAGTGCATGAGGTGAAGCAGCAAGCTAGCTAGCCAGATAACTGGTTTGTTAGCTAGCTTGCTATATACGGTTAGCATTGAATACTGGATAATGGAGATCATTAGATTATATTACATTAGATTTAACGTTATTGTCATTGAACACAGTACACCGAAATTCAGTTTAAATTCAACCAAAAAATGCAAATAGTAATTCAAGTGAATGAGGTAACAGTATAGGAGGCAGAGCCTGCATGCAGCCCAGTAAGGGCTGCCATTTTCTATCATAAAGCTCAGCAGGTCTGTCCATCTCTCTCCTGGCCTTAGTGCAGGCAGGCAGAGGAGGACAGGCGGAGCCACTCGTTTCTGTAGGAGTTCAGTTGAGTTGAGTTTTTTACTGCCAAATATTTAATATAAATAATGAGATAATATATATGTGAATCTTGCATGGGTAACCTCACTCACAAGCAGGCACCCAGAAATGTAGGCCTGCTTTATAAAATGTCTACTAGACTCTTAATGTTAAAGTGTGATCTTTTATCCTTTTTTTTTGGGTTGTGCAATATTAGGCAATTATGTGTTGTCTGTGAAAATTCAAATATATAAGCCTTTTAATCACACCTCTAATATATTTTTGTTGTTTTTTGCAGTTTGATCATCATTAACAAGCACCTTGGGGCAACCTCTTATTTATGGTAAGTACACGGCTACTTTCACAATACTTGCACAAGCTGATCTGTGACATTGTCAGTTGTGTCAATTTCTAATTCTATTTTTTCTCTTTTTCAGGTTATGCATGTGGCAGTGCAAACACTGCAGTTTGGAACTAGCTAGCAGGTATTTGTTGTTAAAACATTTCCGGCAGACACATGCACATTTAAGGGGCAGTTGTCGCTATCCATGTCCATATACTGATTGCCCATGTTCGTTTGACACATGGAGTAAGCTTTTAAATCACACATACAAAACTCATGCTAAACAGCTAACACCAAAGCCAGTAGAATTACCTACATTTCAGTGTCATGTGTGCTCACGTAGAGACTTAACAGAAAAAGATTTCTTCCAACATATTAATGGACATCTCAGGCATAATGAAACTGTACCATGTATGTTTCTAGGATGCACATTTAAAACTAACATTTACATTACATTCAACACACACAAAAATAGGAAACACAGACAACATTCACTGTGGTGATGCTTCAGAAATACACCTTCCAAATGTAATCGAAGAAAAAATTGCATGCATTTTATTGAAGTTGGAAAAATATTGTTCACATTCCAAAGACAGTTATTGATGAAGTCCTTTCTGAACTTCACTACATATTAAGTACATCATCTTTGCCTGTCACTAGAGCTATTGTTTCTGATGTATTACAGAGCCATAAACTACAGGTTGAAGATTCAGTAGTTGGTGAACTTTCCACTGCTCTATGCAATTCTAGTCCATTGGCCACAGCTATTGCAAAGGATGGCCCTCTTGCTACAGCATATAAACGTACACAGTACTATACATCTCATTTTGGTGTTTTAGAGCCGGTTGAGTACATACTAGATGCCCAGAGGAATAGGACATTTCAATATATCCCTCTGTTAAAGTCTTTGCAACATTTGCTCTCTCATAAAGGTGTCTTTGAACATATTGAAACGCAACAGCGGCTATTGGCTGTTCCCCAAGAGTACAGAACTGTAAGAGACGGTGAGTATTATAAACAGAATTCGTTTTTTTCTGATGAAGGTTTGAGAATCTCTGTAAATCTTTATGTTGATGATTTTGAGATTTGTAACCCTCTTGGGACATCTCGAAAGACACACAAACTTTGTGGTGTATATTGGGTTTTGGGTAATTTGCCACCAGGTTCCCATTCAACACTAAACTCAATCTATTTAGCTGTTCTATGCAAATCTGATGATGTTAAGACCTATGGCTATGGAAAAGTGTTGGAGCCTCTCTTGCAAGACTTAAGCATATTAGAACAGCACGGTGTATTTATAGCTCAGCTTGGTCAGTTTGTTAAAGGTTCTGTCCAGTGTGTTATAGCTGACAATCTTGGAGCCCATGGGCTCGGGGGATTTGTTGAGAGTTTTTCAGCTGGGTCAGTATGCAGGTTTTGTACTGGAGTCAAATCAGATTTTCAGACTAAGGATGTCCAGTCAGGTGCTTTCCAACTGAGAACAAGAGACATCCATGATGTTCATGTCCAGTCTGCTCAGGAGAATGCAACTATTTGCTGTGGTGTAAAAAAGCAGTGTGTTTTAACAGAGCACCTTTCTCATTTTCATGTAACTACTGGTTATCCTCCTGACATTGTGCACGACCTTTTTGAAGGTGTTGTACCAGTTGAACTGGCTCGTTGTATGAGTTTGTTGATCTCCAAAAAATACTTCACTTTTGAAAGGCTCAACACATTGATTCAGACATTTCCGTACAAATGGGGGGACAGAACCACTGGACCTTAATAAGACTGCTTCCCTTTGTGATTGGGCACATTTTACCAGAAGGTGAACCAGCGTGGCAGCTAATTCTAGATCTTAAGGACATAGTTGAGTTGGTTGTGGCCCCTGTTCACACAGATGAGACCATTGCTTATCTTGAAGCCAAGATCTATGATCATAGACAGCGCTATCTTGAACTCTTTCCACATGTAAAGCTCATACCAAAACATCACTTTTTAGAGCACTATCCGCAAATGATTCGTTGCTTCGGGTCTCTAATTGCACTGTGGACAATGAGATTTGAGGCTAAACATAGCTTCTTCAAGCAGGTTGCTCGTCACACCAATTGCTTTAAGAACATACCTCGTTCACTAGCTACTAAACACCAGTTCATGCTTGCCTATCACACACATTCCTCCAGTGTCAAGAAGTCATCCTTGGAGGTCACACATGTCTCAATCCTGCCTGTTGATGTCCTTAATGAGGGAGTCGTGTCTACACTGAAACAAAGTTTCCCAGATGTGACTGAGGTTCATATGGCAAAAAATGTGTCTAGCTTGGGTATAGGTTACTGCGAGGGGATGATTATTGTACACGGATCTGCAGATGGACTGCCTAAATTCCATGAGATCATTAAACTTTGCATTGTTAAGGAGAAGTTGTGTTTTCTGGTAAAAGATGCATGTGCTTGGAACAGAGAGCATTATGGTGCTTTTGAGCTGTCTGCATCGCCTAATACAGAGGTTGCCGTTATTGAGCTTGCTGACTTGGTAGACCCCTATCCCCTTGCAGACTACATGGTTGGGAGTTTGCGCATGGTAATGTTGAAAAGATTCATCATTGTTAAAGGTGAGTATCATTTTTAAACCTAAATAGTGTGAGCTCTGGATAGCAGGCTCTGACAAAAACTGTAAAACCATTTGTATGTTCATCTTTGATATAATCCTAATGTGTTTCTTTCTTGTTATTCTTTCACCTTGTTTCTGCTCTAGATTAAAAGGTGTTCCATAATGGCAGGTCGGGCGCTTCTGCGCATCATCTTTGCCGACCAGTCTGACTCTAGAAAACTGACCCTGGATTCGGAATCCCAGCAACAGTTGGAGAACTGCACACATTTGTCAAGACATCTCTTCAATTGAAAGAGGACTTCCGTCTGCAATACATGGATGTTGACTTTAACGAGTTCATGAATCTTACATCAGTGTCTGAAATTCAGGATAAAAGCACACTGAAAGTAATTTACTCTCCTATATTGTCAAATATTGAGCCCTCCATCACTTTGTACACAGTTGACTCATTTGATAAGACCTCAATTACTGGAAGCTCAGAGCCTCTAATCCCTGCATCATCAATAGCCTCATGCTGCAGTGACGATATGGTGTATACGTCAACCCCGCATCCATCCCCTAAAGCTCAGGCCTCACAATTGTTATCCTGGCCCACAGTTTTTGTGGTTCCTAAGCTCACCTACGAGGCTGAATTTGAGCTTCATCTAAAGAATGCAGAGTTTGAGACAACTGGTACATACTTCCAGCCTGGCCTAAAGCTGAAAGGAGTCATTCTTGATGGCCTAGCCCAAGAAATGATCAAATTCATAAAATATCCGAAAGACTATCAGTGTGAAGAGGTAGCTGCAGCGTTGACGAGGGCCCACCCTTGTTTGGGGCAGCTAGGATCCAAGACAGGATTTGGGGGGTGGAAACAGTCTCTTAAGTACAAAATGCAAAACTATCGTACAAAGCTTGGCCGTCTTGGACATCCTGAAATCCTTGTGAACTCCTTAAAGCACAAGAAAACAGGCCAAGGCAAAGCTGCAGCAAACATAAAAAAACCAAGAAAAGCTGAAGTTAACTACATTCCTCTGCACCCAAAAGGCGAAACCACAGAAAGCTTGGAGAACGAGAGAATTGCCTTATTGTCAGAACTGAAGAAGCGTGACAATGAAGTGGTGATAAAAGCAAAAATGGAAAAAACCTTCTCCCACAGACGCCTTGAGATTGTGGAGCAAAGGCCTTTGATAGGGGACTTCAAATGCAGATGGCCTGCTCTGTTTCAGCAGAGTGAAGTAAGTAAATATTTGTATTTGTTGACAGTCTTTTATTATTGTCCTTTGTGATTCATGTCTACATCCTTGCATGGTTGTGATTCTAATAAACAAGTAACAATTGGTTGTATTGTGCCTGTTAATAATATTTTTAAGGTGAATGCAGAGTTTTTGAGGATCACAACATCACCACTTCAATCAAAGTTCATGTGGCAGCTGGACCACTTCTCAGACAAGCTCTTGAAGATCTTCAAGACCAAAGGAGGACTGAAGGGGCACAAAATCAAGGAAGCCCTTGCAATATCAGATTCGGTTAGTATAAATGCAGAGAACCTCGTTTTTCACTGTATTGTTTTTGTCCATGCTCGTATGAACACATTTAAGAAATTGTCTGCTTTTATAGTGTTTTTAAGGCAATAGCTTATTGTGGAAAGGTAGGGTTAAGGAGTCCTGCTTAGGGACACACACGATAGATACAGCCCTCTACTTTGTAGACTACCTGCTGTGTTGCACATGCATTGTGCTTAATTGTCTTTGATTTATCGCCCCTGCTAGTTTGAAAACATCCACATCAAGAGGGGGTGCATCCTGCGAAGCATCGCGATCTACCTCAACGAGGATCCAGACTCTTTTTTTAAGGAGTATCAGGTATGTTTATCACAATATGTTTTCAATGTAGTGGTTAACAGTGTTACCCACAATTATAACCACCATTACTTACATTTATAATAAGAAAATTATATGGCACACAACCCTATTCCTGTTTATATGTTATCACATATCATAAATACATGCCAAAATAAATAAATCTATACATTAATATAGGAATGAATATATGTAAGAATGAATAAATACAATAATAATAATAAATAGATACAGAAGTAATTTAATCAGGCAAGTGTTTAAATAAATATAGGAAAAAGTGAATTAATACATTTATACAGCTATAAATACATCTATAAATTAACATAGGAATAAAATTGATAAATACAAATGTGAATTAAAACATGAATATATCTGGAAATAAATACAAATAATAAATTAATGCTGAAATAAATATTTAGATTTATATATAAATACATCTATAAATGAATAAATAAATATGGACATGAATACATATGTAAGAACTTATAAATAATTGAATAAATACATAAATAAAATAATAAATAAATGCTGACATACAGAAATATATTAATCAATAGATTCATGTTTAAAAAGGTATGTGAATGCAGCAATTACTAAATTGTTAAAGGAATAATTACATAATCACATAAATCAAGGAAATAAATGATTAAAGAATAAATAATCAAATATATATCGAAATAAGTAGGTAAATGCATAATTAACTACAGGAATAACAACAAATTACAAGATTAAGTAGGGATGTAAACAAATAACTTAATACCTGAATGAATAAATAAGATAAAGTTGATAATCAAACAGAATGTACAGGAATATATCTTTATAACTTATTTATGCAAACATTTTCTTACAAGCTTAATTTAGTTCTGTGTTGGAGGTCCTAACCTTCTCTGGTATCACTCTGGACATTTTTGTCCAAATTGGTAATTTTTCACGTCAGATTTGGCTATAATGATTTTGTGTTTTTTCTAGATACTTTTTGGAATTTCAATTTTTTTAATCGGTCTTGAATACACTGTACAAATTACCCTAATTGTCCATTTAAAAAATGTTCCCACACTTCCCAAAAAGTGTGGGGGAAAAATATTTAAATATAATATTGTTATCATATCATTTTATCATTCAAGTTTTTGAAAGTGGACATTTTTATCCTGAGTGGCCAAATAGGGTAGTACATTTGAGTGATACCAGAGGGTTAGTCTAAAACTGTTTTGATCAATTAGGAGAGCCACATAAGTAAATCTGCTTCTATAAAATGTAGTAATTCAGGTTTTAGTTAACACATGTGTTGTATGTTTGTGTCTTTGTTCAGGCCTCTGCCTCTGAAGATGCCAAGAGGGACATGGCAAACAGAGTCATGGGCATATACACACTTCAAAGAGATGTGGATGGGCAGCCAGAGGACGTGGGAATTGTCATCGAAGGCAATATAGTCATGGACAACTTGGGCAGCGTGATTGTGGGGTTTGTCATGCTATTGGGACTTATTTATGCCCTGGATTTGAGCTTTCCGGACAACCTCAAACACACCTTCGAGTTCATGCAGAAGGTAGTGATGAATCTGGATGGGCACAAGCTGAATGGTAAAATCGAAAGTCTGAAGATCAAGTTGTTCGATTGAAATGTGAAAAAGAAGTGACTCATGAGTTAATTGTTGTCATTTTATTCACGAGTTTCCTAATCAGAGCAGATTGAGCCGTTATATCAATCATTTGTTCTGTGATTTTCTGTATTTGTTTGTTTCAACACACTGTAACACTATTTCCATATGTTGGTGTTTGCAGTGCACTCTTTATGTTATGCGTTATTTTCCTGTTAGAAGAGCAGTGCATACCCCTGTTATATTGTATTCATTGTATTTGGCAAAGGGTGATTTGTAAGTTAATTATAGGAGTTCCATTTCTCTGCCATTTTAAAAATGGTATTATCTTTCAGAAATGTTTTTCATTCATTTTTAAAACACTGTATTGAATGGAATGGAGGATTGTTTTGAATAATGTGAATTTAAAAAATAAAAAAAATAAACCATGTTTTCTATCATGTGTAACACATTTTTATTAAATTATATTTAACCTCATTATTTCATTTTCAATTAATTAAATAGGATTTAGGTGGACTAGCATTATTTAAATTCATAAAGGTAATGTTATCATTTTACTTAAACTCTATTTGAAAAATTTGAGTTGGACTAACTCATTTACATTATACTGCATGGACGCCATTAGTTTGAGTTTGTGCCACATATATTTATTGGATGGAAAACCTGCCAACAATAAAATTGAGTTAATCCAATGAGTTATTTCTTTGAGTGTAGCTGCCAGTACACGGCGGTACACGATGGTACACGACACGCCCACCAGACACGACACTACGGTGGCTGAGAGGCACCACCGTTAAAAGCGAATTGACAAGATTTACATCATACAGCCCATGTAGTATAAACATTGATTTTAATTTCTTACAGGAGAGGTTTTGGGGTTTAGGAGGGAGGAAGGAAGATTAGGATTAGGTAAAAAGGTAGGGAGTGGTTAGGGTTAGGATGGGGGGAAGGGAAGGGTTAGATTGAAGGGAGGCAAGAGAACTGCTACCCGGGAAAGTTCATACTGGGTAGTTTATTTAGTTTTTAAAAAATTATCCAACGAGTTAGAGACCACAAAGGAAGTGTAGTACCGCCGTTTGGCCACAAGACTCCGGCGCACTCCTGGGGGCTTGGTTCAACCTCCACTGTCCGCGGCCGCAGCTAGACCCTTCTCAGCCACCATCGTGTCGTGTCAGGTGGGCGTGTCGTGTACCATCGTGTACCGCCGTGTACTGGCCGCGGCCGCAGCTGGACCCTTCTCAACTTTTGAGAGAGTGAAACGTCACAGATTACCCGACGTGCCTGAGAAGTACCCGTATGTGCGCTCATAGCCCATGCGCAACTTTAACCAACATGCTCGTTCACATCAAGCACGTCAATTTGCGTACACGTAACAGCACCGCACGTTCATGACAGCATGGTAATGGTGTGTTTTTATCAAGCCGCGAAGCCAATACGGAAGTGCCACACACTGCAGTTCATATATTGGCCGATAGGCTATGGCTGCAGAAAGGAGCAATTTGCATAGACCCCATGTTAAAATGCCCAATTTTACAGCAGAAAAAAACATCTGTGAGTGAATTGTTTTCTAACGTGACCCTTTTATTTATATTAGGTCTTAAAGTGTGTGCATAAATTAGGGCGTTGTCACATTGAGTGACGGCTCTGTCAAGTGCCTGCCGCTGTTAGCTTCTTGTCTCTCTGCTAGCTGCTCCGTGAAGCTAGCTACAGGGACTCTGCCTGCTCAGCTCATCCAGGAAACATAACTTGTAGCCTGCCGTGCCGTGGTTGTTTGTTCTTCATGCTTATATATCGGACTATTGTGACTCGCTCTGCGGTTAAAACAGACGGTGCATGAATGCGGTAAGTAAAATTCGAGTGCTTTATTTATTTGTTAACTATTTTAATCAGCTACGTAATGAATGGTAAGGCTTGGGTTAGCATGTAAGCTAGTGGTAGCTACATCGGTGCTAATGATGCTAATCGTAGCCTCCAAGTTAAAATCATAGACTGTATATATAAAGGTTAAAACGAAATAGACAAATGTTAAGCGTTAAGTGGGATAATACTGTTGAACAAACGGCTTCTGTTTGAGGTTGATAAAATAAGGTTACATCCTTGTAACTTAGAGATATTTTATTATGTAGGTAGAACTGTATGCATCTAAGGTTAATTTAAATTGGCTATGCTCAAGTATGTAGACAAGCTAATGTCGAAGTAGTGTATGTGAAATCAACCTCACAATAAGATGTGTGTATATTACAATTATTAATGTCATATTTCAAGATGATTACTTAGATATTACAATATGGTTGATTGAGCTGGAGTTCATTATCGAGCTTACACGTTAACGTCACAGTCATCTGAAGAACGAACCCAAACCTTATTGTTATCAAATAAACAGTAAGCATTGGTAACACAACGTCCAAAGTTACAGTAAAATAAAAAGGACCCTGACTCGGACAATACACAATCCAACATGTTCAACAGAAGAGAATCAGTTATATTGTTTGTACACATGGTACTTTACACATATATATATATATATATATATATATGTTTGTTTAAGGTGTCCAGGTGATGCAGACAGGCTGGACCAGAGAGTGAGAGACAGAACTGGACTCCTCACAGCAGTGAACTTCAGCACAGGTACAAAGACTATTTTTTCATACTGTACAAAGAATCAAGAAAGATATTGGTTTAAATGAATGAAGTATTGACTTGAATACACTGATATACATTCCAATAAACAATACTAAATACTAGATCACCTACACATCAGTTAAGTTGAGGGTTTATTCCATGCAAAAAGTTACATTTAGATATTTAGCAATATAACTTTGTCAGCTTTCTAATTTAATGTATTGAAGGCAAATATATTTAACACAGTGAGAACTGCTACTATTTATCTCTCAATAGTGTCTGTAAAAACGTGGTAAAAGTTATTCTTTCAGTGAGACAACAGAGCAAGCTTCTACAGTTGCACTATGTTTTGTAACAGTTAAATATTATTTTGATAATAACATATATTTCAATGTTGATGAACTTCATACTGTTCATTCATAATCTGATTGCTCACTGTTAAAATTTAAAAAAAACATTACAATTACAAAATAATTATATCTACAGCCCCTAAACACACAAACACACCGCTTTCATAAATAACACACTTGTTCTGCAATAATATGTTTTATGTTTCCTGTCATTTTTGTTAGGAAAGGACATGCCTGAAAGACACAACATTTTCTCCTTCTCTGAGGGTCAAGAAGAACATCCAAGAGGAACATTAAAAGCTGATGTTATGAGATTTTAAGACCAGTACAGGACATTCACTAAGAAACTACTTTTATTGTAAAAACAGTCAGCTGATCGAATGCAGCTATTTCCACATCTACACTCCATCCGCTGATTATTTCTATTTGCCTCACTTTATGAGCTTCACATCACTTGTGCCTTGTACCGCAGAGTTTGCAACGTCACAAATAAATGGGGCCAATCTTCAGTCCGATGTGAATGTGTAATATAACATTTTCAGTAAGAATAATGGACAAAAGGAGTGCAAATACAAATACAATTTATTGAAATGTGAACCAAAAGTTAATCAAATGTTTTAAATAAAAAGCACATATGGACAGAAGGTGTAAACCTATTAAATGTATAAGTAAACACATTTAGTCAAATAAAGTGACAGACTAGGCCTGTGCAGTTGGTATCAGCTTTGCCCAGCATGGGCTCCTCCATCAGCCCTGGTCCTCCTCGCAGAGGAAAGACCCTCAGTCCTCTCCAAACCAACAG